>NC_134356.1:293821597-294044097 GCF_048569485.1 Anomaloglossus baeobatrachus | reverse complement strand
TGACCTCCTAACACAGTCCCAACATCTGCCGAGATCTTTATACAGGTCGCTGATCGTTACTGCGTCGTTGGTAAGATCTGACTGTGTGACATCTCACCAGTGACCTCCCAGCAACTTACCAGTGATCCTTATCAGGTCACATCGTTTTCGGGATCGCTGGTAAGTCATTAAATGTGACGGGGGCTTTACTAGGAAGCACGTTGGTTGAAGTGGCTACACTCCTATCTGATGCAGTAGTCCTAGTAGTTGAAGACTGGCACCACTTCTGCTCCTATGCCAAGACTATTTCTGAAGGCCATAACATATTTACTGTTGTGTCAATGACAGTTTGCTCACAGTTTCTGATTCCACTACAGTATAACCGTACTGTGTACCAACCGGTTCATGGAGTTATGAAGTGATCCTTTTTCACAATGTTATGAGACCCATATGGCAACTGAGAGGGGTTAAGGGTTCACTGACTAATAATAGACCATGTCTCCCTGTTCAGTCATTCAGCTGGAGCCAGCTCAAAGAAATAACTATAGCAACTTCCTGGATTAAAATGGCAAAAGCTTTGAAGTGAGATGTTGGCATGTCATAGAACAGCAAAGCACGAAAGGCCATAAGGTAATGCTCTACTGTAAATTAAATACAAGCTGGCAGAGGAATGCCCCAGTTTAGGTACCTGGCATTGTAAAAGTATACTGAAGCTTAAAACGTAATGTTTATCTTTATGATTTATACACTGGAAATATTCTTACTTAATTATACATTGCAGGTGTCAATGGTATGTTGCTAGTTGTCAGACTATAGAAGAGGTCAGGCGTACCTCATGTTTATTGAGTCTACTCTCATTTCTTATTCTGGCATGCGTGGGAAAACGCTAAATAAATTATAACACAAAATGCTAAATCTTTCTGGAAAACAGACTACAGATAGGGAAGCAACTCAGTTACTCATCTTAACCTGTCAGGATGGAATTTTGACTCCCACACACACTAGCACTGCCAGCAAAAAGAAACTGGCTAAAGACAGTGAGTTCTCTCTTTTCTAGCCAACACCAATGGTTAGTGACTGTTGGCCATTTGGTCTTCGCCAATAGTTACGACATGGAAGATCATCTCTTGGAACTGAAATTTTATCAGGAAGGAATTTGTAGAGCAAGTTTTGTAGTGCTAGTTTAGCTTTAGTTATATTATAGTTTTCTCATTTTTTTCCCTCAAATTCATGATGGACAATGGTTTACCTTAAGCGGGCTTTACACGCTGCGACATCGCTAATGCGGAGTCGTTGGGGTCACGGAATTTGTGACGCACATCCGGCCGCATTAGCGATGCCGTTGCGTGTGACACCGATAAGCAATTTTGCATCGTTGCAAAAACGTGCAAAATCGCTAATCGGCGACACGGGGGTCCATTCTTAAAAATCGTTACTGCAGCAGTAACGAAGTTGTTCCTCGTTCCTGCGGCAGCACACATCGCTGCGTGTGACGCCGCAGGAACGAGGAAGCTCCCCTTACCTGCCTCCCGGCCGCTATGCGGAAGGAAGGAGGTGGGCGGGATGTTACGTCCCGCTCATCTCCGCCCCTCCGCTTCTATTGGGCGGCGGTTCAGTGACGTTTCAGTGACGTCGCTGTGACGCCACACGGACCGCCCCCTTAGAAAGGAGGCGGTTTGCCGGTCACAGCGACGTCGCCGGACAGGTAAGTATGTGTGATGGCTCTGGGCGATGTTGTGCGGCACGGGCAGCGATATGCCCGTGTCGCGCAACAGATGGGGGCGGGTACCCACACTAGCGATATCGGGACCGATATCGCAGTGTGTAAAGTAGCCTTTACACCACAAATCTTTCATCCAGTCCCTGAAATGGATACCACTTCTTGACTCATCTGATTCACTAAGACTACTCTTCTTCATGAATCTGCCCCCTCATCAAGACCGGCGTGAATTTACAAGCCTTGTTGAATCGGGGTCAAAGCCTTGTAGAGAATATACCCCTTTACTCCTATGTGACTTTTGTGTTGTAATCACTGCCTGCATTCTACAGAACGTGATGCTTAATCACATATCCCAATTAGGGTGCTCAATATTACCTTGACATGGCTAAGAGGCTAAGCTCACCATTCCACCCATGGCTTTGCATGTCGCCACCTCTGCTCACTGGTAATTGACAGCGCTGGCATGCCTGCAGCAAGTATTATCCATAGACAAAGCTCAGGCAAGCTAGCACTAATGAGTTACTCTTAGTTATTTCTAAACTTTGCTTAATTATTATTATTATTATTATTATTAATATTATTAATAATAATAATTTAATTCAACAGTGAAGTATGTCATTGCTTAAATTTCACATGAAGCTGAAAAATGTTTGTGGGCGGAGGTGGTTATAACCCATTTTAAATGTATATTGTATTTTGATGTCACTTTCTGAATTAGGCAAAAATATATTTGTATTCAATGCAAAGAAAATAGAAGAGTTACACCTCTTACGTCTCAACGTTTCGGCCCTCCTGGGTCTTGATCATAGGTCACTGTCGGATATGATCAGGGATGCCAGGAACACAAGCGATGCTGGACTGATGCAATGGGTAAAATTTAGACCTACATGAGTAAACAAGCCTAGATTTTACCCTTGCATCAGCCCAGCAGTGCTTGCGTTCCTAGCATCCCTGATCCTTTCCAACAGCGACCTATGATTAAGACCCGGGAGGGCCGAAACATCGAGAAGTAAGACATGTCACTCTTCTATTTTCTTTGCATGAATAAAAATATTTTTTTGCATCATTCACAGAGTGCGGAGAATTTCATTTGCATTGTGACTAAGGGTTGCAACTTTGTTTCATCAACACCTCCCACCAGCAGTCACAGAGTGCAGACCATTTGTTCTCAAATTCTTGTATAATTTTGACAGTCATGCTGGAATTGGTATACAAAAAGGAAAAAAAGGAGAAATTTTACAATACAGTAGCATTAGACACTGTCACTTTGGTACTTAAATGGAATCTAATATCCCCCAAAAAACAGGCATATACAGTTTAACTTAAGGGACCTTGTTACGTTTCTAAATTATATTAACCTGTGGATATGTGGTTAATCTACTGACTAGTAGTGTTCTAAAGCCTTGCAACGTCCATTTTGTAAGCACAGATAGCAGGGGCAAATTAACTATATTCCTCCAGACAGCCTCCAGCTATCAATTAATGAGGCCAGCTTCAGTCACCACTCTGCACATAATGAGCAATGGCTGTATCCATGCCCTGGCACATTTACTGACAGCTGGCTCTGTATCAATGCACTACTGAGATGGCTATCAATCAGGGCAGGCGTGGTTACAGCCACAGCTCACTGTGTGCAAAGCAGTGCCTACTGCCACCATGGCTGCTCCTCTATGACTGAAAGCCAGAGGCTGCAGAGAGGAATAAAGTTAATTTCCTTCAGTGAACAGCTCTTTCAGTGTGTTGGCCTCACAGCTTAGAACACTATTAAGGGAACTCAGCACAGAATGACTGTTCAAACAAAGCACAATCATTTAAATACACCTTCACACCTGCTTGTTGTCCCTCTATCTCCACTCTCTCCCCTCGTCTTTGATTGACAGCTCTGGCTTCATACAGCCAGAGAAGGGAGGATATAGATGAAAAAATAAGCAGGTGGGAAGTTGTATTGAAATTACTGGCTCTGCCATGATGCACCAAGCACCTGGGCTTGTTTTAATGGCTGTCAGCACAGAATGACTGTTCCAACCAAGTACAGTCTCTCAAGCATCATGATGGGGCCAATCACGTAAGTGCACCTTCCCACCTGCTTGGTTTCCCTCTCTCCAACCTCTCCTCTTCTTTGATTGATGGCTTTGGTGTTATAAAGCGAGGTAAGGGAGTAGACACAGTTGAAACCAGAAGTTTATATACACTATGTAAAAAATCTTAATTACTTACCGGTGATGGGATTTTCAGAAGCCCATGACAGCACCACCTGAGAGAGAGGTTCCACCCACCTCAGGACAGGAAACCCACTGAAATAAAAGGGCGGCACTTCTCCTCCGCATCAGTAGGTTTACAGAGCCAGAGTGAACCACATGAAAAAACAGTCTGGTTAATCATGCCACCACCAAAGTAATAAAAAGATAACACCATTAACTCTAACACTCTCCAAAGGGTGCCCATAACCAGTAAATAGGGGGGGAACTAAGGGTGCTGTCATGGGCTTCTGAAAATCCCATTACCGGTAAGTAATTAAGATTTTTTCCCTTTCGCCCATGACAGCATTACCTGAGAGATTATAGAGACCAATCACCTTGGGGAGGGACCATCGCCTGTAACACCCGTCTACCAAAAGAAAGATCGGCTGTGGAGGATAAATCGAGTCTATAGTGACTGAAGAAGGTAGAGGAAGAGGACTAAGTAGCGACCCAGCATATTTGATCAATAGAAACCTCTGCCCTCTCTGCCCAAAAGGTGGAAACTGACCTAGTGGAATGGGCCCTAATTTGCAGAGGGATCGGCACACACTGAGATGAATAGGCCAGCAAGATAGTGTCCTAGATCCATCGAGCCAAGGTACTTTTAGAGACCTTACATCCCGGGATACTCCCTGGAATGCAACAAGCAGGGCTTGACATTTTCTCCACTTCCTTGTCCTATCTAAGTAGGTTATAAGGGCCCATCTCACATCCATTCTATAGAGTCTGGCTTCTTTATCATTTGAAGGAGGGTCACAAAAGGAAGGCAATATGATTTCCTGGGACCTGTGGAAGGGCTTGACCACTTTAGGAAGGTAGGAGGGATCTGTGCGTAATACCACCCTTTCAACCAGAATTTGGGTATATGGTTGGGCAATAGAGAGCGCCTGTAGGTCACCTACCCGTCTAGTGGATGTCAAGGCAATGTGTAGTGCCACCTTTAGGGACAGGGTTTTGAGCGAAATATCCGAAAGGGGCTCAAACGGGGCGTCTGTAAGGGCATCAAGAACATGATTTAAATCCAAGGGAGGCATACGAGGAAAGGGGACTGGGGAAGCTCTAGCACAGGACTTAATGAACCTGTAAATCCATCTATTTTCCGTTAGGTTATGATTATATACGGCTCCTAGGGCCGAAACTTGTACCTTCAAAGTGCTAGTAGATAGTCCCAATTCCAGCCCCTTTTGAAAGAATTCCAGGAAAGCCGGGATGGGATGGGAGGGGAGCCCTCTATTTGTGCTCCGGAAACTTGTAGAAATTTCCTCTAGACCAGGGGTCCCAAACTCAGTTGGGTGTATGGGCCGCACAGAGGAAAAAAAAATTTGGGGGGCCGCATTCTTTAAAGGACAAAGTGACATTTTTATTGGTACCATTTTTTTTTTTTTTTTACACACCTTTGGATCACTGTTTTTGAACATTTTTCACTTATTATAACAAATGTGCACATTCTTTGTTTAAATATATATATATATATATATATATATATATATATATAAAAAAAATATAAAATTTGATGGTAAAAACAAATGTCAGGTCTTATTTTGAGTTTTTTGGGGTTTTTTTTACATTTTATCCCTTTCTTGTAACTAATAGTGTTACAATTAGCACTATATAGAAATTTTGGCCAGCATCATTTAGTAATGTTCCCCATCTTGTTGTAATGTGCCCATCCTTGTCCCCTTGTAGTATTGTGCCCCATCCTAGTCCCCATCCTGTAGTAATGTTCCCAGCCTTGTCTCCATCTTATCGTAATGTGCCCACCCTGTAGAAATGTGTTCATCCTTGTCCCCATCCTATAGCAATGTGCCCATCATGTAGTAATGTGTCCATCCTTGTCCCCATCTTATAGTAATGTTCCCCATCCTTGTCCCCTTGTAGCAATCTCCCTATCCTGTAGTACTGTCCCCATCATATAGTTGTCCCGTTCTATAGTAATGTGCCCATCCTACAGTAATGTCCCCATCCTATAGTAATGTCCCCAGCCTTGTCCGCATCCTATAGTAATGTCCCCAGCCTTGTCCACATCCTGTAGTAATGTCCCCATCCAATAGTAATGTGCCTATTCTTGTCCCCATCCTATAGTAATGTCCCTATCCTATAGTAATGTCCCCAGCCTTGTCCCTATCCTATAGTAATGTTTCCTATCCTTGTCCCCTTGTAGTAATGTCCCTATCCTTTAGTACTGTGCCCATCCTAATCCCCATCCTGTAGTAATGTGCCCACCTTGTCCCCATCCTATAGTAATGTGGCCAGCCTTGTCCCCATCCTGTAGTAATGTCCCCATCCTATAGTAATGTGCCAACCTTGTCCCCATCCTATAGTAATGTCCCCAGCCTTGTCCCCATCCTGTAATAATGTCCCCATCCCATAGTAATGTTCCCACCTTGTCCCCATCCTATAGTAATGTCCCCAGCCCTGTCCCTATTCTATAGTAATGTCCCCATCCAATAGTATTGTGCCAATCCTTGTAGTGTCCCCATCCTTTAGTAATGTCCCCGGCCTTGTCCCTATCCTATAATAATGTGCCCACCTTGTCCCTAGCCTAGTCTATAGTAATGTGCCCGCCTTGTCCCTATTCTATAGTAATGTGCCCATCCAATAGTATTGTGCACAGCCTTGTAATGTCCCCAGCCTTGTCCCCATTCTATAGTCATGTGCCCACCTTGTCCGTATCCTAATGTGTCAGCGGCTCAAAGGGGGCAGTGGCTATAACTTACTGATCGCTGCCCTCAGCTTCCACAGACATTGGAGTGAAGCTGAGGGGAGCGGTCTCCAGCCCCAGATCCACAGTGATTGGAGAGATCGGTCACAAGGCCGGTCTCACCAATCAGAGCTGGGGGGCGGGTGAAACAGAGGTCACCCAGCTCCAGCCAATGATCAGTGCTATAGCTGCACTGATCATGGCTGGATTTCAATGTTTCAACCATTTTCAATGGCCGAAACATTACAGTGACTGTGAATGGCTGAGCAGTGTTTGTCAGCCAATCACAGCCTCCGTAGGTCCGGGCAGGAGACACCACCCCTCCTGAGGTCAGGCAGAGGTCCCCTCCTCCCCTAATCTAAGGTATTTGCAAAGCAATCGCAGCCACCAGGGCTCCAGGGTCGCGAGTTCGCCATGACGCACTGGGTATTTCATGGGTCCTTAAGTACCAGGGAGCCATGACATACCCAGTACGTCATGGGTCGCTAAGGCGTTAATGTGCCATCCTTCACACACACACACACACACACACACACACACACACACACACACACACACACACACACACACACACACACACACACAAAAACCAAACCAAACACTCTTCTCACCTGTGCCCCATTCCCTTGGCTGCCTCATCTCTGCTTCTTGCTGTCTGCAGCCCCGTGCCCACGGTAACTATCGCGGCCGGTGCAGGGGCCACAGCCTCTGTCAGCGATTTATGTCAGATGAATGTTTTGCCGGCTCTGCGCTCTCAGAGTCAAGCTCTCTGTGCTCAACATTTCCAATGCAAACGTAGCTGTCCGCCAATCAGAGGTAAGCAGCTGAGGTCAGGCAGTTTCCATTGGAGGAATAGTGTTGGGTAGAGAGTGCTGGACTCTGAGAGTGCAGCGCCGGCAAAAGAATCATCTGACATAAAGCGCAGACTGTGGCTGCGGCCCCTGCCCCGGCCGCGATAGTCAACAGGGGCATGGGCCTGCAGGCCGCACGAAGCAGCCTGAGGGGCCGCGTGTTTGAGACCTCTGCTCTAGACCCTACCATAAATACCCGTGGTTACTGGTTTCCTACTCTAAAGGAGAGTCTCTACCAGGTTCTCAGAGAATCCCTGTGCTAGGAGTAGCTGCCTTTCAAATGCCATGCTGTCAGGTGGAGGGCAGGATCCCTGGGTTACATACTGGTCCCTTGACTAGGAGGTCTGTGTCTTTCTGAAGTATGCATGGGTCTGATATTGCTAGTTTCTGGAGCCAATAGAACCAGGCTCTTTTTGGCCAGAAGGGAGCTATGAGGATGATGTGGGCTTTGTCTTCTCGAATCTTCCTGAGCACAGCCGGAAGAAGAAGCAAAGGCGGAAAGGCATACAGAAGACCCTGGGACCAGAGGATCTGCATTGCATCTATTGCCATGGGATGATCCCTGGGATTAAGAGAACAGAAATGTTCCACCCTCCTGTTGTCTCTGGTTGCAAATAGGTCCAAAACAGGAGTCCCCCAGAGATCTGTAATTAACTGGAAAACTTGGGCATTCAGAGCCCATTCCCCTTGATGTAGATTATGTCTGCTGAGGAAATTGGCTTCCTCGATGTCTTTTCCAAGAATATGAAGTGCACTCAGGGAGAGAAGATGGGATTCTACTAGTTGAAAAATCTCCCTTGTGGGGGAAAACAGCATTGGGGATCTGATCCCCCTTGATTCAGTTAGGTTGTCCGAAAGGATCTGTACATGTTGGCCTGTCAGATAGGGAAGGAATCCTCTGAGTGCTAATTTTACT
The DNA here is from genome assembly GCF_048569485.1 of Anomaloglossus baeobatrachus. Taxonomy (NCBI): domain Eukaryota; kingdom Metazoa; phylum Chordata; class Amphibia; order Anura; family Aromobatidae; genus Anomaloglossus; species Anomaloglossus baeobatrachus. The sequence continues at coordinate 294,035,690 of NC_134356.1, read as the reverse complement.
GCTGTAAGTTCCCTGAAACTTGAGGACTGATTTTCCAAATGATCGTCCCATAGTCCTTGTAGCAGGTGATTTCTCAGGTGAGCCCCCCAGCCTACGTGACTTGCATCTGTTGTGATTATGTCCGTGAGGCTGGGATACCACAGCACCCCTGCGGACAGATGAGCCAAGTCCTGCCACCAGGACAGGGAACTCAACACTTCTAGGCATAAACGGATTTTGTGATCCAAACAGCCTTCAACTGTTCCTGCCAATCCAGGACCTCCATCTGAAGGGATCACATATGCATATGAGCCCAAAAACTCGTGGAGATGCAGGATGTGAGAGACCCCACCAGCGACATGGCCTGTCTGAGGGTCATGACTGGTCTCCTTATCACTGAAGTGACCATAGATTGTAGCTTAACTTTTTTTTTTCCTCTGGGAGAAAAGACATCTGAGTGATCGAATCCAGGATCAGCCTCAAAAAAGAATGACACTGCCGAGGCTGTAGTCTGGATTTTTCTTGATTTATAATCCACCCCAAGTCCTCTAGGATGGAAATCACTGTCCCAACATGCTCTCTGCAGAGATCCTCTGACTGACTCACCACCAACAGGTCATCCAGGTAAGGAACAATAAGTATCTGTTGAGTTCTGATGTGTGCCATCACTTCCGCCAACAGTTTCATGAAGATTCTGGGTGCCATGGTGATACCGAATGGTAGTGCCCTCAACTGGTAATGATGCAAGGTGTTCTCCTTCTGAAGAGCAAATCTTAGGAATTGTTGAGAAGCTGCATGGATAGGAACATGATAATAGGCATCCGTTAAGTCGAGTACCGCCATGAAACACCCGGGATACAACAGTTTCACTGTGGACTTGACAGTTTCTATCTTAAAAGGGTGCTGTTCCAGATGATGATTAAGCCTCTTTAGATTGATGGTCGTCCGGAAGGACAAATTTGGTTTTCTCAGGAGGAACAGCGGGGAATAGAACCCCTGCCCTGCTTCTCCATTGGGGACTTCCTGTATCACCGTCTTTAAGAAGAGGGAATCGATTTCTGTTTCTAATGCCCTTCTTTTCTCCCTTTGTCTCACGGATATTACAATGAAATACCCCTGAGGGGGCGACTCTAGTTGTAATGTCAGCCCTTCTGAGATGATTCGTAGAATCCATGGGCTGGAGGAAATCTTTTCCCATAAGAGGAGGAAGAGGGAGAGCCTTCCCCCCACTGGGGCGTCATTGAGGGCCTTTTGTTTTGGTAGAGGAGGATGGTCCAAATATAAATCCTGAGGACTTCTTCCTTCTATCTTTCCAAGCGTCCTGGTCTCTGGGGGGTTTCGTATGGAAAAATTGCTTCCTCCAAAAATGACGGCTACCAGGGAATTGAGTCTGTACTGTCGGAAATCCTTGTTTCTTGTCTGGTGCTTTAGACATAAGGTCATCCAGCTGTGAGCCAAACAAATAGTTCCCTTCACAAGGCATCCCACATAGCCTTCCTTTGGACTGCACGTCTCCTTTCCAGGCCTTTATCCAGAGGGCTCTTCTCGTTGAATTGGAAAGGGCTGCAGATTTAGCGAACAATTTTAGTCAATCAATGGAAGCGTCCACCAGAAAGGCTGCCGCCCCTTGTATACGTGGTATTGAGGAGAGAATGTCCTTTGTAGGCATGTCTCCTTTAAGCTGGTCTTCCAATTGTTGGACCCATATCATCAGGGACCTGGCTATGCACGTACCTGCAACCACAGGCTATAGGCCTACTGCTGACGCCTCCCATGTACCCCGGAGAAACCCGTCCGCCTTCCGGTCCAATTGATCACGAAGTGAACCGATGTCATCAAAGGGGAGGGTAGTGGACTTGGACGTCAATCTTAGGTGATATGTCCCATGAAGTGGTTGATGTTTCATCAAAGGGATATTTCCTCTTCAGAGCAGATGATAGGGATACCCACTTGTCTGGTTTCTTCCATTGATCAGTGATCAGGCTCTGGATCTTCTGATGAATCGGGAACACCCTTTTTTTCTGCATTCCAAGCCACCAAACATCAGATCTTGTGTCGATTCAGGATCTTTATCATCCACCAAACCCATGGTGGAGTGGACCACTTTCACCAGGAGTGTCAGCTCAGAGGACGTGAAGCATGGCCTGCCGTCCTCATCTGAGGAGGGTGAGGAATCCAGAGATGAAGAAGAAGCAGATGATGCAATTCTAGAGCTGCGTTCAGAGCTTCCTGATTTATCTGACGCTCCCCCATCTTTCCTAGCAGACTTTTTATGTTTCTTCTTTGCTGAATGAGAGAGTGAGTCAATGGAATCCCTGACTTCAGCTCTGATAATATCCCTCAATTCAGCCGTTAATCCTGGCCCTTCTGTACAGAGGATCCTTTTGATACAGGTGGGGCAAAGGTCCTTTTGGTAATCTGGAGCTAGATCATCTTTGCAAACCCCACCAGTCCTATGATTCTTCTTAGAGGTATGTTTCTTAGATACCTCCTAGAAAAAATAAGGGAACATAGATGGGGAACTTAAAAGTTATAACATTTTAGTATAACACTCATTACCCAAGATGGCAGATCTGGTACCGGTTTCGGAGGAGGTCTATGACTTCCAGATTTGGACCTCTTGAAACCCCCGGAATGTCTACTCGCTGGACTAGAGGGACTGGCCCTCCCGGGGGAGCTCTCCCCTCGCTGCTGCTGTGATGACTGAGAATCCTCCTGCTGCCCAAGTGCAGCCTGCTCTGGCCGAGAGTTGTCTTCCATCCTAGATAGGGGGTAAGCCATACTCACCAGAAAGCAGCAAAGGCGACTCCTTATACTACTCCCTCGGTTCAAATTTCCCACCCGTAATCCACTTGCTGGGCGCCGCCATCTAGGATCAACCTGCGCATGCGCAGGTGATGAACTTCTGGGTTGCCGTGTACACGCTCCCGCGTCACTTCCGATCTTCACCCCCAGCTTCCATCAGCAGGGAGCCCATCTCGCAGGCTCCATGTGAGGCAGACCATAACCTGGGGCAACGCAGAGCCGAGCTCCCGCTCCAGGCTCGCGCCCCACCACCGCAGAAGGCCGAAACCCTGGGGAGGTGCGTTCAGGCCCGAATGCCGGCTTCTGGTAAGACCAGACTTCCACACTGGGTTGGACTTGGGATATTCCATGGTTTGTCCCATCAGAAAAGGAAACTAACTGATGCAGAGGAGAGGTGCCGCTCTTTTATTTCAGTGGGTTTCCTGTCCTGAGGTGGGCGGAACCTCTCTCTCAGGAGGTGCCATCATGGGCGAAAGGGAAAAGACACATGTGCATGTTATCCTCACTATCTGACATGAAATCAGGATAAACCTTTCCTGTTTTAGGGCAATTAAGAACCAAAATGGTTTATATTTGCCAAATTGCAGAATAATGTGAGACAGAGAGAGAGAATGTTTTAAGGCATTTTTATTACTTTCTGCAAAGTGAAAAGTTTGGTACTTTGGTACACCCTTGGCATGGTCTTTGCCTAGATATGCACCATTTTACATACCTATTTGCATATAAAAGCCAATCCCTTATCTAGATTGACAGTGCTCTGTTGATAAGAAAGCATGCTGTCTAAAATCTGCCCAAGTATCTGCGCTTGCACACTAAGGGGTACTTCTCACATAGTGAGATCGCTGCTGAGTCACGGTTTTTGTGACGCACCAGTGACCTTATTAGCGATCTCGCTGTGTGTGACACTGAGCAGCGATCTGGCCCCTGCTGTGAAATGTGCTGCTCGTTACCCACAATGCTGGTTCATTTTTTGGACGTTGCTCTCCCGCTGTGAAGCACACATCGCTGTGTTTGACAGCGAGAGAGCAACGATCTGAATGTGCAGGGAGTCGGCTTCTGGCAGCCTGCGGTAAGCTTTAACCAAGGTAAATATCGAGTAACCAAGGAAAGCCCTTTGCTTGGTTACCCGATATTTACCTTAGTTACTAGCGACCGCCGCTCTCAGGCTGCCAGTGCCGGCTCCCTGCACACGTAGCCGGAGTACACATCGGGTAACTAAGCAAAGCAGTTTGCTTATTAACCCGATGTGTACTCTGGCTAGGAGTCCAGGGAGCCAGCGCTAAGCGGTGTGCGCTGGTAACCAAGGTAAATATCAGGTAACCAAGTAAAGTGCTTCGCTTGGTTACCCGATATTTACCTTGGTTACAGCTTACCGCAGGCTGTCAGAAGCCGGCTCCCTGCTCCCTGCCCATTCAGATCGTTGCTCTCTCGCTGTCAAACACAGCGATGTGTGCTTCACAGCGGGAGAGCAATGTCCAAAAAATGAACCAGAGCAGTGTGTAATGAGCAGCGATTTCACAGCAGGGGCCAGATCGCTGCTCAGTGTCACACACAGCGAGATCGCTAATGAGGTCACTGGTGCGTCACAAAACCGTGACTCAGCAGCGATCTCGCTAGCGATCTCGCTATGTGAGAAGTACCCCTTAGTTACTAAGCGCAGCATCACTTCCACGCGTCGCTGCTGAATGGGGGCTGGTCACTGATCGCTGGTGAGATCTGCCTGATTGACAGCTCACCAGCGACCATGTAGTCAGATCGCTGGTGGGATCCCTGGAGCGTCGCTAAAGTGTGACGGCACCCTAACACTGGAGGTGCTTTGCCGCGCTCTGAGCAACAGGCAGGTGTGCACACAGTGTGGCTTGGGGCGATTATGATGCCTGCCAAATGTTTGCCTTGGGTCACAATTTGAGCACCTTCAATAAGGAACAGTGTGCATTGCAGGCGCACATCACACTTACCTTGCCTCACTGAAGTAGCTCACTACAACTCTGGGTGCATCAAGAGGCGACCGTAGACAAGTATGAGTCAGGCATGAGTCCTCCTGCAGCCATATTGTGTACGTGTCCACAGATACTCAGAGCATGCCGCTGTGCACCTCCAGTGTCAGGACTCAAGGGTAAGACTGCACAGACAAAAACAAAGAACTATTGCATCCAAATAAAGGCCCGTCCTAATGAAATAAAGACAGACACCATTTTGTTGGCAGATATCGGTCACAGCTTTACTGATATATTATTATTTTACAAACTTTTCCAAACTCATTAAAACTTGTAAAACATATTTTATAAACTTTTTTCAAACTCTTTAGAACTTGTAAAACATAACTTGACTCCAGGTGAGAAGGGACACTCTACCACAGGACCAAGGACTTCCGCTCTCTCACCAGAATGCTGTTGACACATGCTGCTGTGACTTCACTGTACAAACATTTAGAAACTGTTACCAAAAAAGAAAAACAAGTAAAAAAAAAACAAGCATTATCAATAGGGAGGGAGGGAGGGAGAGCTGCTGCCGGATCCTGGGATACCAGGGGAAGAGGCCGGACACAGGCCCTGACCCCAATATATAGGTAGAAATTACGCCCTATAGGTGGGATTGGGAATTCGGGAGGGGCCAGGACGGAGTCCCCTCCCAAACAAAGGAAGAGCAGGGCCTGGACGGGAGAGGGGGCTGGACAAAAACAGCATTGAGGTTAACCCCTTGCTGCACAGTCTGGGGCAGTTTCATTATGCACTACACTGCCCACCAGACTGCACAGACAAAAACAAAGAACCATTGCATCCAAAAAAAAGGCCCGTCCTAATGAAATAAAGACAGACACCATTTTGTTGGCAGATATCGGTCACAGCTTTACTGATATATTATTATTTTACAAACTTTTCCAAACTCATTAAAACTTGTAAAACATATTTTATAAACTTTTTTCAAACTCTTTAGAACTTGTAAAACATAACTTGACTCCAGGTGAGAAGGGACACTCTACCACAGGACCAAGGACTTCCGCTCTCTCACCAGAATGCTGTTGACACATGCCAAGGAGAAGACCAGTCTCAAACTGAACTCCGACCCCCACCATTTGGAAAAAAGGCTTGCTCCAGGCCGCCCTGGATCATAGATAAAATTGTGTCCAGACCGATATCTGCCAAGAGCACACCATCTTGAAGCATTAACCTTCGGTTGTCACCTTCCAACTAAAATCATCAGAGCAGACAACTGCCTGCTGATGGCAACCACCTCCAACAAGACCTGATCCATCTCAGGCCTCGAACCCAACCACTAAGCAGTTCGACAGAGTAGAATCCAAGATTGCGACTGTTACCAGCTCTCTGAACAGCCCAAAACACGTAGAAATGGCCAACAATCCAAAAACCTTTTTTTTTTTTTTTTTTTTTTTTATAGCAATGCCGAACCTTTAAAGAAATTAACTAAAGTAAATGTGCTATAAAATTGGTTACTTCCTGCAATAAATCGTGCGATGCATATCTTACAAAAAAAGCAGAGCGCAATTTACCAATATGCACTGTATATCAGAGTCTGATAAGACCCGCCCTGGCAGCCTCAGTGGCTGCCACAATGAAAAGGGATGAGTCCCAAAGTGATCAGGGGGTGAAAAAACGGCAAGCGGTGAGGCAGCACCGAAAAAAGGAGCGGTAAACTGGTACCTAGTAAGGGGGGAACCATCCTAATAAACTAACAGTGAGGTACCAGTAGACCGACAAACAAAAATTCCATCAAACGCAAAGGGCAGGTAGGGCCAGGGGAAGGAACAGTCTAATCCCAGAATCTCTGGCCACTTGGTCAGTTTGGGCTCCTGAATGTGGATACCCATGAAGGATCAATAAGTAGTATGGCACACAATTGAAGGCAACAAAACTATTCTTGGACGGTGTGGCGAGTTCGCTGACTCTGAGGGCCCAGAAAGGCCAAGTTAAAGGTTGTGGACAACAGGGATATCTCCCGTGGGATTGAACAAACAGCCTGCATAGTCGATTAACTGAAGAAGCATCAGGTAAAAAATTGGGATGCCTCTTATCTATGGATTGGTGGGACTTAAACCAGTCATTAAAGGGATTTGCAAATAACAAAAGATTTAGTACCGTAGAACATCCCATCAAAAAATGAAACAAAATACAAATAAATGCTTCTGGGCTACAGAGGCGACAGAACCAAAGTTATAAAGGTGCATCAAATATTGGAGGGTAACCTCCGAACAGGTAAAGTTATCAGAACCGAGGGACCAGCTACCAGCATACCTATACCTAACCACTGTTTCACGCCTATCCATAAAGTTGCCACTTTGAAGGGGGATTTGAAGTTCTAATCTCTGTCAGGAGTTGGTCCCGACAAGATCTCGCAGCGGTGTGGCAATGGCAACCCACCGGGCTGGCATTGGGTACCAGCTGAAAAATCCTGCAAACAGAAACGAGACAATCAATATGGAGCATTACTCTGAGAACCCGTAGCCCATGCTCAGATCCAAATGTGTATTGTATGCAGCGTAACATCAAACAAAATATTACAGTTGGCTAGTGACGTGTGCCATAACTCCACAGCAATGACAATAGGGAACGATTCTGAAAGGGAAAAATTAGCAGTCAAACAAAAAGTTAACAAGGTGAGGGCCAGGTGCCCCGGCACCACTGATGAAAACAGCGCTAAAACCATCTGAAAAAAGACGCATTGGTGAGCAAAAATAAAACCTGGTTAGACACCACAGAACACATGTTGAACATGCACTCATTAAAGGTGAAAAGGAATTGAGACCAAATCAGTAAGTCAGAAGTAATACGTAATCCTGTGGTCAGGGTGAAGCGCCCTTCTGGTGGACTTATGAATCCTGTGGTCAGGGTGAAGCGCCCCTAGTGGACAATGAGAGGCGGTGAACTGCATTTGGCGCAATGTAACTTTCCTATAAAGACACAAATACTTATAACTATACTATGCCTGTAATTCTAATTAGCTCGGGCTGTAATTCTGACCTCTCTAATGCTGCGGTTCAGTAATATAACATCACATAAGCAACAAAATTGTCCAACAGAATTACCAATTAGACAAAGTGAATGTATTTTCATGGTATGTAGAAAATCCCTTTAAGACTGCACCGTACAAAAACAAAACCCACACTCAATTGAAACAGGGTCTGAATCTTTCGTGCCCTACGTTTGTTTGGGGGCAAAGGGACAACAAACTCAATATCAACTGAAAAAATGTCAAAAAATGTTTGCATTCATCGAAGTCACTAGAGCAATTAAAGAAAATCATCAAGTAGTGAGTGACAAATTTTGAGACCGTCTCACACCACCCCCCATTGAAGAAATGAACTGAAGAGTTAAAAATAATGGAATGACATAAAGCATCCCATGGGAAGTAAAGAATCGTAATAAAAATTGCCATACATGCAACAACCCAAAATATGGAACAGTACGGATGAACAGGTAACGGGCAAAACACAGATTCGATATCAGATTAAGCAAAAGTGCACTGCGTCCGAACTCCCGTATAAGAGAAATTACACTGTAAAAAGACACAGAAATCAAAGCTTACTCAGGAGGGATACCATGATTAACAGACCCACCGTGTGGGTGAGATACAGTAGGTGGTGTATCAATTGAAATTTACCCGGTTCCGTTCCTTTTAGCGACAATAAGGGAGCGATTAGAAAAATTAAATAGAATAAATAAAGTGAAAGAAAAATGCAAAACTGATATGACCAGCCACATCCTTATTGGGATATTTGTCAAGCCACAAGGGGCATCTCTGATACCTTTACCGGGGTCGTCTGAGACATTTGTACCATTTTTACCGAGGACCTTGGAAGGAGGGTGAGGGCATCTAACAGCCAAATGGCTCCGCAGCAAGCAGAACACTCGTGCTAGTATTGCATAACCCAAAGAACTAGAAGTGTCAATCATTAAACAACCAACACGCTCCTGGGCGGCTCACAGCCACCATGGCTGGACCTTGTGAAGCTCCCGGCACAGTGGCCGTGGATTGAAAAGTGGTATACAGGCTTCTGTACGGTCATTAACCAAAGCCAGAAATCCATGGCTTGGACACTCAAACCAATGCCAGGGTGTAGGGGTAAGCCGACGCTGAAAATCCTCATAATACCAACTACACCCATAACCACCGTGAGTTTATAGGAACTATAAATTAGGTATTGATAAATGAACATTTCAGGACCACGGTCGGGATGTTTCTAACCCAGGACTGAAAAACCTGTAGCCAATTACTAATCGTTCTCGTGACCCTGGGTTTCTTATCATAAGTACTGGGACAAATATAAACGTGACTTAGTCGACATGAGGCTATCACAGGGGGAGTATCCATCAAAACACCACCGCTGACGTGATAGCACAAGACCGCCAGGCATCCTCGAAGCGCTCGATCTCTCAAACAATGAAGATGGAGAATGCCACCTTAAGGAGCTGTAGTGGCTTAATCCCCCAAGCCTCCGTGAACACACCGGATGTTGATGTGGATACCATCTCTGGGGAATTCGCCGTAGATACACCACCGCTGACGTGGGAAGGGGCATACCTCACATCCCCGGGCTGTTCAGTAGCAGACCAATTCCTCTGTGTCCTCGTAGGCTGCACCATAGATGTTCGTGCACACTCATCAGTCACCCTCGAGACGCTTGAGCCCTCAAAAGGAATTCGAAAGGCGACTTCTACCAGATGAGTGTGAACGCCGGCTTCTGTGTGTACGGGAGAAGTTCCGTGAAGAATGCCTCAAGCGCCTCCTGCACCGGTCCGGCGAGCGACGCTGATCGTGCAGATCCGACCGATGTAAGGCTATGTGCCCACACTGCGTTCTATCCCTACAGAAATTTCCGCAGCGATCTGAACAGCACACGTGCGCCCCAAACCGCCGCAGAAACAGTCCGTACTGAAAAGCCGATTTCATGCGCTCCGCACGCAGCCCCCCCCCCATAGACAGAGTGGGGGCTGCATGCAGAGCGCACAAAAGAAGCGACATATCACTTCTTAGAACGCAGCGCCCCGGCAGTAGCCGAAGCGCCGCGTTCCAATACGCCATGTGGGCATGAATTATGCACAATCTTCATAGATTGTGCTGGGGACGCAGGACGCATGCAGCCACGCTGTGGTGTAGAACGCAGCGTAACTGCATGAAAACATGCCACGTGGGCACATAGCCCAACGCAGAGGGGAAGCGGGACTGATCACTGGTAGGACATAAGCAGGACCCCTGTGGTCTGCAAGGATTTAGACATTGTGAAAGTAGCTGTGGATGTGAAGAAGGGGACAGCTTGGGCATCAAGGGTTAATTGAGAACGTGGCAGACCATCACAGGTATGCAGTACAGGAGGGGAGTTAGGGGTAGGGGGTGGTGTTCACTATTTGGAGGCTCTGAGCCAGTGATGCAGGTTGGTGAGCAGACACACTGCCTAAAACCTGCAGAAGAGGAAATGGTGTCATTGTCCATGTCAGTATATGAGGGATTAAAGTAATACTGCTGTGATACTAATGCACTAGAAGTGCTGGGAGCTGCAGGGGAGATGAAGGGGGCGTGGAGCAAACTGTGCTGTGTGAAAACAACAGGGAGGGGGGCTGAGGGAGCAACAGTTGTGAGATGTTTATTAAAGCCTGCCTGCAGTGCTAAAAGCAGGGACAGGAAAAGCAGGGATGCACGTGGAGCAGGGGCCCGACGGAAGCACCTAGGTCCTAGGAGAAGAAACACTTCCCCGGCAGGTGCTGCAGCGCTCTGCAACATAGCCCCTAGCTGTGACTGAGGAGAGCTGAGCTCTGCAAATAAATGAGCCAGTCATCCCTAACCTTCATGCCACGCATGGGCCTGCAGCGTCTCAAGGATGTGAAGGTCCATCGGGTTTCTCCTGCTTCCACCAGGCAGAGCTGCTGCCATATCCTGGGATACCAGGGGAAGAGGCCGGACAGTGACACAGGCCCAGACCCCAATATATAGGTAGAAATTACGCCCTATAGGTGGGATTGGGAATTCGGGAGGGGCCAGGACGGAGTCCCCTCCCAAACAAAGGAAGAGCAGGGCCTGGACGGGAGAGGGGGCTGGACAAAAACAGCATTGGGGTTAACCCCTTGCTGCACAGTCTGGGGCAGTTTCATTATGCACTACACTGCCCACCAATACACAAACTGATTTTAAACAGCATTTGCTCTTACCTTGTTCAAATGATTTCTAATAGGTTTTGTAGTTAACAAATCTTGAAATCATGCATTAGAAAATTTAAGGACATATAGATAGTAATAACAAGGTTAGGAAAATTCGTATATTTTGACCCCCCAGTTTGTTAGTGTTTCTACATCAAGCAGTATATTTTGATGGTCATATCAATTGCTTATGAATTAACTTTTTGCATTTGCTCTTACCAATGGAGTACTATCAGTCAAAATAAGGGACTGGCTTTACTATGCAAATAGGAGGATGTAACGGTGCACCAGGGGATAGGCCAAGCCAATGATGGACTGAAGCGCCCTAATTTGTATATAGATATTTCAGGAAAGTATTTAAGCACCACTCAAATGTTTATACTCACCCTTCGGTGTCTTCATCTTTTTTCATTGCTGTTCCTGTCCTGCATCTCAATTTTGTAACTCCTGACTGACTGGAAGTCAGAATTTACCTCACAAGTGCTCAGTGCAACTCTATGGGAGCCAGAACAAAGCCAGAGAGGGGCTCTCACAGAGCTGTATTGATTTGTAACCTCTGGTGTGCTCCATGAAACACTGAAGCAGCTGTAATGTCACAAACTGCAGAAGACCGACGATGCTGATAACAGATGAAAATAGCGGAGGATGAGTATAAGGCAGGGGACTTAAATTTAAAGCATCAATACAGCGGTGACATAAAGAATAAACGCTGGAGTGGTACTTTAAAGGGAACCAATCACCAGGATTTTCGTATATAACCTAAAGCCAATGCTAATTCTGAAAATGAAGAAAACGATCCAGCTGAGTGACCAGGTGATTTATTCATTGCAGTTCAGACAAGGCATATGGTCGTGGTTAACGCATTTCTGGCTTAACGCCCTTAATCATAACTTAATTAATGGTTATGATTAAGGGTGTTAAGCCAGAAACGCGTTAACCATGACCATATGCCTTGTCTGAACTGCACTGAATAAATCACCTTCATTTTCATTGCTGTGCGGCCAGGGCAGGGCCGGATCCGAGTCTGAGGCGCGGTGAGGTCAGACGTGGGTGAGCTGGATTCCTTTACAATGCTAATTCTATACATATCTTTAGTGGTCAGCTCGGATATTTAGATTTTGAAATCCAAGAAAGTAAAGTTTATAAAATCGGCAGCTTCTTGAGTGACAGCAGCTGAGGATCAAATAATATCTGGTGGGGTATTCATAGTTATACTAATTCTAACAGGGGAGGGGATAACTATGAATACCCTCCAGCTATTATCTGATCCTCAGCTGCTGTCACTCAAGAAGCTGCTGATTTTATAAATTTTACTTTCTTGGGTTTCAAAATTTAAACATCCGATCTGACCACTAAAGGTATGTATAGAATCAGCCTGATAGTGCCAGTATAGCGCTGGCTTTAGGTTATATAGGAATATTCTGGTGATTAGTTCCCTTTAAGTTAAACTGTATATGTGTGGTATTACTTTTTATAGGTGCTATGCCTCTTATAAAAAATGTTAATGCAGTTTAATTGGCATTTTGGGGGTGACAGAATCCCTTTAAACATCCATGTGACATCTGGCTAATGCTAGTATATTGTAAACTTTCTCCTGTGGTGTCTTTTTGGGTACCACTTTCAGCATGACTGCCATCAGTCATAGGATAAACAGGATGTCTTGTGGAGAAATTTTCCATTAGACTTTTCTCTGAAAATTCAAACATATGACAAACCTGCAAAACTCCTTCATTACCACGTTTGGACAATTGTTGCCAATTATTTGCATTAGATTAACTTAGTCATAAAGGACGTTACCTTTACTATTATTACAATTACTGGCAAATAATACACAATGAGAACAGGCCGAGCAGGTGTAAGTTGTATAGAACAGATCTCCGGCGTTATAGGAAAGTTTATTCAAAGAAAGACCAGGCGCAGCACAGAAATCAACGGTAAATGCAAAAATAAGAAATACGTCATTTGAATATTTGACTATGTAAATTCCCTGCAGCAGTGAATGGAACTGTACAGACTTTACCCAGTAATATGGGAAGTGTTATCATTTACGAGAAGAGTCAGAGCACCAGAAAAATATAATTATACAGTACATATAATGCTCTTCGATCAAGAATAAAAAGTAGCCATTTTAAATGTGAAGATAGTTGATGGGCTGCACTTATCTCTGTTGCAGCACATGAAGAGTCATGTTTATATACACACATTAGTTTATATGTTAGGGCTCATTTTTTATCCTTCATCATTTATTGCTACTTCATAGAAAAATATAAAACTACAGCCAGGGCCAGTTTTAGACCAATTGTGACCCTGTACAAAATTAAAAGTGGGGCCCCAGATTCTGAACCACTGCAATTAATAGCAGTACAGTCATTCAGTGCACTGAAGTGAGAGTTTGACCAGTCACTAAACAACCGCTGATCAGTAAACATTTACCAACTGGCCGTCATTTAAAGGGAACCTGTCATGGAAACGAAACGCTATTAAACTGCAGATATGGGATTAATCTGCAGGTTAATGGAGTTCTGAACCTGCCCAGTACCCGTACGGAGAGTGCCGCTGCCCTCACCGAGAGTGCCGCTACCGAGAGGAAATCAATTTTATTTCTTCTGGCGGCATTTGGCTTTCAGTCATAGTGGTGGTGCTGGCTGAGGTTCAGTCAATGCTCAATTTATAATGAACAGTGGCTATACCACGCCCCAGCACTGACTGACAGCCGGCTCTACATTAGAGCTCAGCATTACAGCCGGCTGTCAGTCATTGCTAGGGGACGCAGACGCTTCTCACTATACACTGAGCAGTGACTGAAGCCATACCAGCCCCTCCAATGACTAAAAGCCGAATGCAACTGGGAGAACTAAAGTTAATTTCCTCCCACCAGCAGTGCTCTCAAGCAGGTTCAGAACGCTATTAACCTGCATATGAATCCCTTATCTGCAGTTTAATAGAGTTTATTTTTTTTATGACAGATTTCCTTTAAATAATGGTCGTTAAGTGGTGCTGCTCGGGCCATGTAAACTGACCCTAAAGCGGGCTTTACACGCTGCGACATCGCTAGCCAATGCTAGCGATGTCGAGCATGATAGCACCCGCCTCCATCATACGGCCGATATGTGGTGATCGCTGCCGTAGCGAACATTATCGCTACGGCAGTGTCACACGCACATACCTGCTCTGCGACGTCGCTGTGACCGGCAAACCACCTCCTTTCTAAGGGGGCGGTTTGTTCAGCGTCACAGCGACGTCACAGCAGCGTCACTGAACCGCCGCCCAATAGAAAAGGAGGGGAGGAGATGAGCCTTCCTCCTTTTCCGGTGGACGCAAGTAAGGAGATGTTTGTCGTTCCAGCGGTGTCACACATAGCGATGTGTGCTGCCGCAGGAATGACAAACAACATCGTTACTACAGCAGCAACGATAATTGGGAATAGGGGGCATGTCAACGATGAGCGATTTTGAACGTTTTTGCGACGATTCAAAATCGCTCATAGGTGTCACACACAACGACATCGCTAAAGCGGCCGGATGTGCGTCACAAAATCCGTGATCCCAACGAGATTGCTTTAGCGATCTCATAGCGTGTAAAGCCACTTTTAGTTTCCATTATCGTCTGCAGTTCTATTTAAAGGGACTATCACCAGCTTTATGCCACCTCATCTAAGAGCAGCATGATGAAGGAAAAGAGACCCTGATTCCAGTGATGTGTCACTTACTGGGCTGTTTAGTGTAGCTTTTATAAAATCACTGTTTAATTAGCAGGAGATTACCATTGAGAACTACTTGGCGTGCTGCCAGGTAGTCCAGCAGATGCATGAGTTCATTTTAACCCTGCTTTAGGGGTACTTTGCACGTTGCGACATCACTAGCATCGGCTAGCGATGCCGAGCGCGATAGTACCCGCCCCTGTTGCACATGCCATATGTGGTGAATGCTGCCATAGCAAACATTATCGGTACGGCAGCGTCACACGCACATACCTGCACGGCGACGTCACTGTGACTGCTGAACTATCCCTCCATCAAGGGGCAGGTGCATTCGGCGTCACCGCGACGTCACTAATCAGCCGTCCAATAGAAGCGGAGGGGTGGAGATGAGCGGGACATAACATCCCGCCCACCTTCTCCCTTCCGCATTGCCGTCGGGACGCAGGTAAGGAGATGTTTGTCGCTCCTGCGGGTTTACACACAGCGATATGTGGAGCTGCAGGAACGACAAACAACATCATACCTGCGGTCGACCTGACATTATGGAAATGAACGACGCTACACCGATCAAAGATTTTCGCCGTTTTTGCGATCGTTTATCGTCGCACCTAGGATTTACACGTTGCGATGTCTCTACCGGCGCCGGATGTGCGTCACTAACGATGTGACTCTGACGATATTTCGGAAGCGATGTCGCAACGTGAAAGCCCCCCTTACATTCAAATTACAGCAGATCTGCAGCAGAGAAACAGTGATTTTATCAAAATGACAGCAAGCAGCCCGATAAGTGATACAACACTGGAATCAGTGTCTCTGTCTGTACATTATACTGCTCTCAGATGGGGTAGCAAAAACCTGGTTACAGAGTCACTTTAAAGGAGGTCACTGGCATACAAGTTATTGAAGATGTCCATAAAGCATTTGACAGAAACTGGTCTGTGGGCTAAAGCTAGATTCACACAGCAATTATCCTGACTGGAGGCCTCTAGCCTAGTTCAGATAACTTATGTCTGCACGCTGCATCTTTTTTCATCTTTTTTTCTGAGTCCATCTTGAGTGCATCTTTTTCCTGTGGTCACAGAAAATGCAGCTTGTGGTCCAAAAACGCATGCCGTTTCACCGCGTTTTTGTTAATGCATTTTTTAAAGTAGAAACAAAATATGACAGGATAGGATAATTGATAGATAGCTAGACTAGATAGATATATAGAAAAAAAATAGATAGAAAGGACAGAGAGGTCATATAAAATAGACAGAAAGAATGAACAGAATAGCTCAATAGATAGAGTAATTAGAGTAATAGTTAGGTTGGCCAGCTGTTTTTAAAAATTTTTTGGGAAAAAAATTAAGTGGGGTCTCCCCATTTTTCATATCCAGCACAGGAACAGCAGCAGCTGCGGGCAGCAACCCTCAGCTGTATGCTGTACTTTGGCTGGTTATGAAAAGTAGAGGGGATCCCACACTTATTTTTTTAATTATTTGATTTCTTTAAAAAAAAATATTGTGGGGTCCCCCCATTTTTCTAAAACCAGGCAAGGTACAACAGACAACTGGGGGCTGATATTATTAGAGTGGGAAGGGCCATGGTTATTTGGCCCTTTCCAACCGAACAACAGTAGCCCGCAATCGCCCTAGAAGTGGCGCATCCATTAGTTGCGCCAAGTTTGGTGCTGGACCCGGCTCTTTTCTTTGCCCTGGTGCGGTGTCAATCATTGCAGTAAGGAGTTTATGGCTGCCTACAGCTGCCACTAAGCCCTGGATTAGTAATGGGAGGCATCTATAAGACCCCCCCATCACTAATCTGTAAGTGAAAGTAAATAAACACAAACACCTAAAAAATCCTTTATTTAAAATAAAAGACAAAAAAGCACTCGCTTTCACCACTTTCTTAAGTCCCAAAACACCCTTGCAGGTCCGACATAAAAACGAACCAAAAACTCAGTAACAGATGCAGTGTGCGGATGTTATTTCAAATTTAAAAGATATCACTTATCCTAGCAATAAGTTTCCAATCATTGGGGGACCACACCGATACCGAGAATCAGGACACTGAAGAGCCCTGTCTGAATTGGGTGGATTTAAATCATGTGCGCTAAACACCCCATTCATTCTAATAGGAGCACTGAAGATCAGCTGAGCACTGTGCTCAGCAATCTCTGTCACTCCCATTAAGAATGAATGCAGGGGATAGGGTACATGATCGAGCGCCACTCAGTTCAGACAAGGCTCTTCAGTGTCCTGGTTCTTGGTATCGGTTGGGGTGACAGCAGTCGGTCCCCAGTGACTGGAAAGTTATTGTTTCAATATCTTTTAAACTTGAGAACACCCCTTTAACAGTGTTGTCTGGGTTGACGTCACTGCTGTCCAGCCCAGGACCACTGTGTCCTGTAATAAGCTGTGTCAGTCAGGTGACTTGAGTGCCACACAATAACATACAATGATGCTTGGTTCACATCACCTGACAGCTTATTACACGACGCAGTGATCATGGGTCAGAGAGTACAGTAACCGTCATTACTCCTGGTGCCAGCGCACACCACAGAGCGCCCTGTGCAGGATCCTGATGGGTGATAACAGGTGTCATTCATTTTTTTTATATCACTTTAGGTTTGTTCTTTTCTTCAGAATTTTTTTTTTTTAACATTTACTACTTTGGAGGTTTGTGTTGCTCTGTTGTGTGCGACTCATGTTGAGGTGCAGTATAAAACCAGTGACCAGTGCAGTGTTGTTGGCTATGGGATCACTTCTCCTAGGTGGCAACACAACTTCTGTACTGTGTCCTGACAGGCGCTGCTGTGCAACGTCAGGGCTATGACAGTGGTCAGATGTCACTTTCAGGCTGTGCAGTGAGGTCCTGACGCTCAACAGCAGCTGTCAGGACACAGTATAGATTATAAGTCTGTCATTGTGAGGATGGATGGCCAGCTCCCAGACAGGAGAAGATGCAGAGCGCAGACCCCAGTACATGCCTGGCTGCTTCTGTCTGCCATGGAACTATAAATTATAATGAGCAGTGATGGGGAAGAGCATTGCAGGAGAAAGGAAGCAAAGATGTGTTTAATTTATCGCTGCTTCCTCTGCTGAGTACAGCAGTGCCTAGTGATATCTGAATATCCATTGTGGAGGCAGAGGTCAGGCATGTAGTAAGGGCCTGCACTCTGCATCTTCTCCTGTCTGGTCACCGGCTGCCAGAAGTGAAAGTGCATGCCTTAAGGAAGACTCCATACAGCAATGGACTAAGGGAACACAGGAGGGGCCCCTCTGTGCCTCGGCACGTCTGTGCCTGGGGGCCCCGGGCATCTGCCCAGTCTGCCTCCGCCCTGACTACAGCAACAATGGAGGTTTCCTATCTGTTTGACACTGGCTGGATGTCAACATTGAGGGCAATCAATATAAAAAAGAGGAAAATAGGCTATGCCCATACGTTCAATTATTACAGTAGATTACAAAATAAATAGAGTATAATTTTTTTTTTATCATACATTTCATCGCAATGCAACTGTAATATGGCACAAGCAGAACTCCAGCCTAACATCACCTCTATTGCGAGCCTAAGTTAAGAGCATCTCTAGAATGCGCCCCTTTCTCACAATGGAAACGTCAAAATCCCTCACCGTGGCCCTGATCCACTCCCGCCTTGACTACTGTTAGGCTATGTGCGCACGTTGCGTAATTACATGCACTTACAAAGCGCAGCGTAACTGCATGCGTCCTGCGTCCCCTGCATAATCTATGGAGATTGTGCAGGGGCCGTGCGCACGTGGCGTCTTAGAGCGCAGCGCTTCGGCTGCTGCCCGAAGCACGCGTTCTAAGAAGTGACATGTCACTTCTTCCGTGCGCTTTGCCGGCAGCCCCTGCTCTGTCTATGGCAGGAGCTGCAGGCAGAGTGCACGTTCTCTGCCGGCACCATGCGCTTCAGAACGGAGCTTTTCAGCTGCGCTCTGAAGCGCACCTTTTAGGTGCAGTGCAGAGCGCACACGTGCACACATAGCCTAACTCTCTATTAATTGGTCTCCCCCTAACTAGTCTCTCTCCTCTACAGTCCATCCTTAATGTGTGGCGCCCTGGACTAGTCGGGTCGTCACAGGTAACACTCAAACACCCCCACCCCCACTAGACAGTAACATTAGCCAAACAAAACCCTTGTTGCCTCCCTCCAGGGTCTGATGTCCACACCAGGTGGGGCGGAGCCAAGCGGTTGGCCCCACCCACCGAGGAGTTCACAGGCCTGGAGGCGGGAAAAGTGACAGTTGAGTTCAGGAGTTTGAAGAGTGAGGAGTAAACACTTGGGTGTCTGGGTTGTGGCCCAGGCACTGACAGCAAGGTTGGCAGACGGTGGTGGCCGTCTGCAGGAGTGGTGAAGCAACGTGGAACCGTAGGACCGGGGTCGGGCGTTGGCCCGCCGGTACCGACCGCGGAGCGAAGTGAAGCCAGCACACACAGGCAGGGCCATCGGACCCCGACCAGGCTTGGAGCCGCCGACAATAGTCAAATCCGAGTGTGACCGGAACCCCAGGGGTTTCCTAACAGCCAAAGACCCGATAGAAGGCAACCGCCCACACCGTGAGGGTATACAGCTACCGCCTAAGGCTAGAGACCTAAAGGCCAGCGCCTGCGGGCAAACGGGCTCCTCCGGCATACATACACCGGGAAGCGGACTACCGTTGGGGATCCATCGTAGTCAATCAAGTACATTAAGGTGCAGGGAAAGACAGCCGCCATCACCTGTCCGGGGAGGGACACGGCAGCCGGCTGCGGGACCCGTCCATCCAGCCGTTTGGTTTACCGAGGACTTTGTGCATCTCTTGCTGAGTGAGTACACCCGTGCCATCCGGCACCGCGCCGCGCTGTCCCTGCAACCCTGCACCTCACCAACCCTGCCTCCCCGTCACATCACTGGGCCCCCCGGGACCACCGACCCCTACCCACGGAGGGGGAAACAACATCTCAGCTGCTCCCTACCATCGCTCCCGTGATCCCCGTCACCAGCAGCGGTGGTGCCCATCTTCACCATGACCCGTGGGTGGCGTCACCGACTAAATCCCCCAAAGCAACCACCCTTTTCACTCACGGGCGAGGGGTGCCGCTCGAGTCCCCGGATCTGGCCCACCGCTCGAGCCACCGAGCAGCAGCAGCCGCAGCAGCGCCGGTCCCGAGCGTTGGCGAGCGACCAGCAGCGGCGCCGTCCTCCCCGCCTGCGACAACTGCAGCAGCTAGGGTCACCTATCTAGCTAACCATTACTCGGATACTTCTGCTTTGTGCCAGTCATTGCACTGGCTGCCCATATATCAGAGGATCCAATTCAAATTGTTTGTTCTAACTCCCCCAAAGCTCTCCACAGTGCGGCACCCCCTACATCCCCACCCTAATCTCTGTCTATCACTCTACCCATTCTCTTCGCTCTGCAAATGACGTTTGACTAAGGGGTACTTTACACGCTGCGACATCGCTACCGATATATCGTCGAGGTCACGTCGTTAGTGACGCACATCCGGCGCCGGTAGCGACATCGCAGCGTGTAACGCTAATAAGCGTCGATCAACGATCGCAAAATCTTTCAAAAACGATGATCGTTGACACGTCGCTCATTTCCTTAATGTCGTTGCTGCTGCCGGTACGATGTTGTTCGTCATTCCTGCGCCATCACACATCGCTATGTGTGACACCGCGGAAGCGAGGAACATCTCCTTACCTGCCTCCACCGGCAATGTGGAAGGAAGGAGGTGGGCGGGATGTTCTAGCTTAACCAAAATTCCATCCGATAGGCAGGAACGTGTACGTGCTGCTATGCCGACCCTACTTTCAGCTAGTCAGGCAGAACAGGAACCAGTGAGAGTATATGAGGCCATAGAAAATTGGCGTACCATTATGCAACAACATACAGTCCCAAACACAACAGACAATCAAAATACTATTTCAACACAAACAACAATGGCAACTGTAATAGTCAATAATCCAGTATTACAACAATCTGGTCAACCTTCAATTGCTTCAAGTACGTTATTCCCAACACCAATTAGACAAGGGTATGTTGCAACCAATACTGGTGCCTTAAGCACTGTACAAAGTGCTACCTCACAGCAACCCATGAACTATATGAATTTACAACCCACTCCAAGTACTAGTTACTTTACTCAACCCACAAATATTGGTGGTTTACCTAACTTGTTTCCTGGTTCAACATACCCACAATCATTCATGATGCCTCATTATCCAATCTCAACTATGTTACCTACACCACACTTACAAACATCAGTCAACTATCCTCAAGGTTCAGCAAACAACTGCTTCCATTCCTGAAAATACCATTTCTGAGGCCACACAAAACAACATACTCAGCAACACTCAGGTTACTTCACTAGAAGATCTTGTTGACTTATGATACACATTTTTGGTAATCTTTACATTCAAACAACAAATATGATGAATGTGTCAAAATGTAAAAAAAGAGGGATTTCCAAAAATGTGTAAACTCTGAGTTTAAAAAAACAAAAAAACATGTGTGATTATATTTAGTGACGGATCACATATATGTTTGATGGCATGGTTTTTTTTTTATTTTAGGAACACATTTGTACCCAACCAATTTGATGGTTAGATTACTTCTTATATTCTCAAAACACAGTTTACATTTATTATGTCTATGTCAATGTCCAACATGAGACCAACTTAATTGGTCGACAATTTTCCAACATTGTAAGCAATGCACACATTTTTGAAAATGTAGTCTTGTAAGTAAAGTATATTTTTAATTTTAGAAAGAATACCATAAAAATTTACATTTTGTAAAATTTAACAGAAGATGAACAATATGTTCATTTTTTATTTTGATGTGAAAAAATAACAGCATTACTTTATGGATTAATATGCTTATTATTAATAAAAAAATATGTTTGTGAAAAAAAACTATCATGTTTATTATTTAAATTTATAAATAATATTGCATTTTTTCAATAGACGTTTAACATTATTAATGTTGTAAGTTTAAAATAACAAAAAAAACATGATAGTAACACAGAAATTTACAAAAACATACATACAACATTCAGAAATCCATGTTGTTAACAGAAATGTCAGTTGATGATTAACGCATTTTCACTTTAATACAAGTAAGATTTAAGCTCTTAGATGTTTTGAAAAAATTAAACATTTTCGTATAAGAAAAAATAATAAATTTTTATCGAAATAAATCCATGACAATCTTAACAAACATCACTATTATTATTATCATCAAAAAAATTAAAGTAATCAGTAAATAAATTTCTAATTTGTAAACCAGATGTCACGGAATTATGAGACATAGGTTCACCTGTTGGATTAACAACATGGTTTATCTGAAATTCATCATCCACATAAGTTCCTCCTTCATGTATCCGACAGAAATTGTGAAGCACTATGGTAGCCTTGAGGACAGATGTGACAAAGTTTGGCTGCAACTGAATAGTTGTCTGATAAATGCGCCATTTGTTAGCTAAAATACCAAATGCACACTCCACATAACGTCTTGCTTTAGTTAGCCGATTATTAAAGTACTGTTTCCTGTCATCAATGGATCTCCTTGGATATGGTCGCATAACATGTTTGGATAATGCAAATCCTGCATCTGCTACCATCACATATGGTGCCAACGGTCCAGATGTACCAGGTAGGGCAACTGGTGGGGGGATCAATAATGCATTTTCTTGCAGGCGTTGGGCTAATCTTGATGAACGGAAAATACGGGCATCTGAGGCACTACCATAGGCCCCAATGTCTGCATAAATAAAACGGTATTCTGTGTCAACCAATGCCAAAATAACAACGGAAAAAAACTTATGAAAATTGAAATAACATGACCCAGAGTTTGGTGGCTTTTTAACTCTGAAATGCTTGCCATCCAAAGCTCCTATGCAGTTAGGAAAGTCAACAGAGTCCTTGAAGCCCTTAGAGATTTTCAACCAATCTTCTCTGTTTGGCTGAGGCATCATTTGTTCTTTTAAATGTTGCCATATCATGTCGCATGTGTGACGTACTATAACGGCAATGGTTGATCTCCCCAACAAAAAATCAAAATGTAAAGCACTAAAAGATTGACCAGTCGCCAAGAATCTATGAAAACAAGACAAACAATGATTTACAATTAACAATATGTTATTTTAAATTAAAGCAATCCAAAGAAAACACAAACATTGATTCAAAACAGATATTAGATCAATAAAGATCAATTACACATTTCAATGTGAAAAATAACACATTTACAAAAAATTATAAAAAAAAAAAATACCTCAGAGTCACCATAAATCTCTCCTCTGGGGAAATGGAAAGCCGCATCCAAGTGTCCTGATGTTGCAAATGAGGTCGTAAAATATTTAGTAAGTAATCAAAACTCTCAACTGACAAACGACAGTATGAAAAAAACTTATCGAGGAAATTCCGTAACTCAAAAAATAAAGTATGGAAATGACCATGCATAGGCCGCATCATCATTAGTGGATGCACCCACAATCTGGTTCTTCTTACATTATCATATTGCAACATGTGCCGTCTAACGCCAAAACGACGAGATATAATCCAACATAAAAACACTAAGGCCTCCGTGGATAATGGCATTGCGAAAAATTTGTCACAACACATAGGTGCTCCAAGGCAAAATACAAGCAGGAAACAGTTTATAGTTAACTTATATTTATGTCCTAATCACATACACCTATGTGTCATTTAATTCCAAGTAATCACCATTATCTCAATGTGTGAAACATGTTAAACACGCACAAAAAACGGACTGCACACGGAACACACACTGACGTATTTCACGCACAGGAAAACGCACACACGTACACACGTATGACACACGATATGCATACGGACACTACACGGAGGGGAAAAACGGACTGCAAATACGGAACACGGACACAAAAAACGGACTACAGCAAACGTACGTTTTTTACACGTGAGTGTGGCAGAGGCCTAAGGGAAACCAAAATAGTTCCAAATAGTTTGTTATTTGGGTTTCCCATAGACTTAGGCGGGCTTTGCACGTTGCGACATCGCAAGCCGATGCTGCGATGTCGCACGCGATAGTCCCCACCCCCGTCACAGGTACGATATCGTGTGATAGCTGGCGTAGCGAAAATTATCGCTACGCCAGCTTCACACGCACTTACCTGCCCTGCGACCGTCGCTTTGGCCGGCGACCCGCCTCCTTCCTAAGGGGGCGGGTCGTGCGGCGTCATAGCGACGTCACACGGCAGGAGGCCAATAGCGGCGGAGGGGCAGAGATGAGCAGGATGTAAACATTCCGCCCACCTCCTTCCTTCCGCATAGCCGCCGGTGGCAGGTAAGGAGATGTTCCTCGCTCCTGCGGCTTTACACACAGCGATGTGTGCTGCCGCAGGAACGAGGAACAACATCGTACCTGTCGCGGCACCGGCATTATGGAAATGTCGGAGCCTGCACCGATGACACGATAACGACGCTTTTGCGCTCGTTCATCGTATCATCTAGGATTTACACACTACGACATCGCAAGTGACGCCGGATGTGCGTCACTTTCTATTTGACCCCACTGACATCGCACCTGCGATGTCGTAGTGTGCAAAGCCGCCCTTACATTACATCTTTGTAGAGTATAAAATCAATGTCCATTAAAAAGTTTCACAAAGCTTTAACATTTGTGCCGAAATTTATTTCGAACAAAAAAAATAAATGCATGGTGGAGCTGACAGCTCCCTGCGCCACCATTACTTTAGACTATATCTGATTCATAAAGACACAGATGTAGTTGAAGGCAGGACAGCTCCCCAAATCTGGGGGGACTGTCCCACTTGACAGTTGGGCAACAGACATTGTGGCATATATTTTTATGATCCAGTCTTTGCTACTGTGATACTGAGCCTGTGGAGTAGATAGTCCAAAAGTCTTATTCATAATAAATAATAATAATAATAAAAATAATCTTTATTTCTCTAGCGCCAACATATTCCGCAGCACTTTACAATTCAGGAGGTTCATATACAAACAAGTAACAGTTATAGAAAATACAATAATTAGAGCAAAAAAGACAACCCTGCTCGTGAGAGCTTACAATCTACAGTGAGATGGGGGGGGACAAGGTACAAGTGCTTATTTACAATAACAATCCAGCCATCTCAAAGAAATGGGGAATAGATAAATGCTGCCTGAACCAGTCAGCCAAAACTTTGAATGCATTTGGATGCGGTGGAGTTTGATGGCGAGTTATGTTCTGAGAAGCCGTGGAGGGACTATGTGAATTTAATTCGATTAGGCCCGTTTCACACGTCAGTGAAAAACAGTGAAGTTTTTCACTGGCGTGTAAAACACGCACATGTCCCTGCGTGTGCCGAAAATCGCGGCACACGTGGGTTGTCTAAGTGCAATCCGGGCTCCGTTCTCCGTGGCCCGTGATTGCACTTAGAGATTCACTCACCTGCGCCCGCTCCCGCTGTCCATGGTGCTGATCGCTCCCGCGACGCAGCATCCGGCCGGCGGTGACCCCCGCAGAAGCTGCTTCCGGGTCGGCTGTGTCGCGCATAATGAATATGCGCGACAGTAATCAGCCGGCACAGAAGGTAGAAGATAAAGACCGACAAAAGCGCTCGGCATCTGTTTCTGGAATTAGAGTGTTCATTATGTGAATAATGCGTGTGTCAATTATTTCCGGTAAGGATCTCATTTCCTCAGGTCTGCGGATTCTTCTTGCACGTAGAGGTTGTGGTGCAAAACGTGGAAGTACATTTGTTTGTGTTGATTGTGTAGCTGGTGTGGTTGTTTGTTGTGTTGATGAGCCTTGGGTGTTGGTTTGTGCACTCTCTGTCCCACCCTCATGTGATTCAGTTGCTGCTGCTGCATCTTGTTGAATCTCTGGATTTTCACTGTCTTCTCTGCCAGGTTCTTGTTCTGATGCTGAGGTGGCTGTAGCAGAGGGACCTGCTGTTGGTTGATCATCTGAATCGTCTAGATTATCCTCCGTTCTATAAGAAATGAGACAACATATTACAATCTTAACATTTATATTTGTACAATTATCTTCATGAAGTAAATGAATGTTGCATTTTTTTTTTTTTCTAAAAAAAAAAAAAACTTACTGTGTTACTTCTAAGATGGGTGCTAGGAAGCTTATTTGTTCATAATAAACATATCTGCGTTTGCGGCCTTGGCTGGATGAGGATGGTATAGGGTTGTACTCCCTTCGGTACTGATCACGTGCTGAACGCCAACGCCTTTTGACCAAGTCAACTGTGTAATTTAAATAAATATGTCACTTGCAACATTCACCATAAATCTGCACACATTAATTAAAATAATGTTTGCTAAATGTAATATACAATTTAACAAAATAATGTTGGCCAAATACTTTTGAGGGAAAAACATTTTTTTATATATTCTTCATTCAAAAGCATTTTTAGACATTCACACATAACAAAATAATATTTCTGATAAATTATCTTTGAAGTAATTGTCATATATATTTAAATTTTCCATTTTTTTTTTTAGCAATATCATTTGGCAATAAATTACTAGAAATATTATTTTATTCATGTAGGTCATGATATTGAAATGTCATTTAACTAAATTAAAAAAAAATATTAAAAATAAAAAAACATGAATTGAAATTGTGATACTAAAATTAGACTAATAAAACAGGGAATTTAAAAACACATGACAGTTTAATCAGTTAATTAATTAACTTCATGAAGAATTCAAAGTCAGATTACAAAAATAAGTATAATTTGATTTTTGTAAGTTATGAAATGTTTGGTTAACTTTTTAAAAATTTAACATGAACTCAATATATAGAGTAGTACATATACCAATTCTTCACAAAGATTTTTTAACTAAAAGACAACATAACTATAACAAAACATTCACAGTTTGTAATTATTTGAAAAATCCTAATATATATATTAAATAAATAAATATAAAAACATACAACAACTTACCATATTTAGCACGCTTTGCAGGCGAACATCTAGCCCATGCATTATTGGGGTACACTTCCTCAGCTACTTGATTCCAATGGCGGTCAACTGTCAGTCGGTCATGGTAACCATCAACACGTGTATCCCATAATGGTGGGTGAGTCTCGACAGCTGTTATCAGTTTCTCCGTGTCCACCCGTGGTGCCATTATTATATTTCGAAGCCGAAATTTTGCTCAAAATATCTCTTACAATACACAGAACTACAACTGCTTGCTTGCTCACTCCTTCTGCAAATGCATAGTTAGTTTTGTGCAAAAAAAATATGTTAGCTACGCCACCTGAAAGTATTTGAGATTGTAACAACCTTTCTAATTAAAAAACGGACACGGACCACACGGATAGCATACGGAGGCCATCCGTATCACGTACGTGTAAACACGGACCCATAGGATTTAATGGATCTGTGAGGACGTTATGCCGGTGGAAAACGGACATGTCAGCGCTTTTTCGGCACGCTCAAACGTACGCACGGAACGGACACACGCTCCGTGCGCAAACACTGACGTGAGGCTTTTTATATTAAAAATACTGTGTCAACATCAGCACGTGTCTCCGGTACGTGTAAAAAATGCCAAAAACGTACCGGAGGCACGGATGTGTGGCGCAGGCCTTAGACTTACATTGTGCATCGAATATTCGTATAGCGGCGACCTATTCGTCGGATATTCGTGAAGCCGAATTTTTGAGGTATTCGATTATCCCTAATTAATATCATAAAACAAAAAGAAATGTGATTAAAAAACTGTTGTACAAAAAAATACAGTGAAAAACATTACAATTACAAAAATGCTCCTTACTGCACTGGTTATTTGGTTGTGAGTTTTCCCATGGATAGATCACGCCTACCAGTAAATTGCTACCTTAATAAATAAAACACGTCTGGGAATATAATGATGAGATGATGACTTGACATTTTTTGTATGATATTATCCAGCTATAATTTTCAAGCTAACAAGTATATCATTCATTGCTCTCTGTGAGCCACAGGATAATCTTGTTGATGCAATTGTAACACTAATGACACCTTTCATGACTAAGAACACAAATTCAATAAAAACACAGAAGGGAAAGGCAGAGATTAAGTGCATTTATCTTTTCTTCTCACTGTATTATGTCTCTAAACATGCAGGGAAGATTTTCCAGCTTGAAGTAGTGAAGCCAAATTCAAAACAATATGGAGTCGTATTTTGCCGCACGTTCAAGGGAATGTTTCATGGAAAAAACGGCAGTAATCTTTTTTTTTTATATATAGCGCTAACATATTCCACAGCGCTTCACATACATCAGGAACGCTGTCCCCATTGGGGCTCACAATCTAAAATCCCTATCTGTATGTCTTTTGGAGTGTGGGAGGAAAAATGAGTACCCGGAGGATACCCATGCAAACACGGAGAGAGGATACAAACTCCTTGCAGATGGTGTCCTTGGTGGGATTCGAACCCAGGACCCCAGTGCTGCAAGGCTATAGTGCTAACCACTGAGCCACTGACAGTAAAGAATAAAGCCCATTACCAAACACTGTTTTAATGCGTATTGGTGGTTGTTAAAGGGTTAAACTCTTTTTGGAGTCAGGAGAAAGCTTTATGGCTTATACTTAGTAAAATCACAAAAACAAATGGGTTTCACATCCTCCTTAATTTGTATAAACAATGCAGCAAAACGTGAACACGTTTATATATATTTATATATAAATTTTATATGAGCAAGGATGGTTGACCTTAGGGAGATCAACATCCACCACTGCGGAGACACCATCACGTGTTTCTCAACGCAGTGATTCTAGAGCAATGCCCTCTATATATATACAGTTAGGTCCAGAAATATTTGGACAGTGACACAATTTTCGCGAGTTGGGCTCTGCATGCCACCACATTGGATTTGAAATGAAACCTCTACAACAGAATTCAAGTGCAGATTGTAACGTTTAATTTGAAGGTTTGAACAAAAATATCTGATAGAAATTGTAGGAATTGTACACATTTCTTTACAAACACTCCACATTTTAAGAGGTCAAAAGTAATTGGACAAATAAACCAAACCCAAACAAAATATTTTTATTTTCAATATTTTGTTGCGAATCCTTTGGAGGCAATCACTGCCTTAAGTCTGGAACCCATGGACATCACCAAACGCTGGGTTTCCTCCTTCTTAATGCTTTGCCAGGCCTTTACAGCCGCAGCCTTCAGGTCTTGCTTGTTTGTGGGTCTTTCCGTCTTAAGTCTGGATTTGAGCAAGTGAAATGCATGCTCAATTGGGTTAAGATCTGGTGATTGACTTGGCCATTGCAGAATGTTCCACTTTTTAGCACTCATGAACTCCTGGGTAGCTTTGGCTGTATGCTTGGGGTCATTGTCCATCTGTACTATGAAGCGCCGTCCGATCAACTTTGCGGCATTTGGCTGAATCTGGGCTGAAAATATATCCCGGTACACTTCAGAATTCATCCGGCTACTCTTGTCTGCTGTTATGTCATCAATAAACACAAGTGACCCAGTGCCATTGAAAGCCATGCATGCCCATGCCATCACGTTGCCTCCACCATGTTTTACAGAGGATGTGGTGTGCCTTGGATCATGTGCCGTTCCCTTTCTTCTCCAAACTTTTTTCTTCCCATCATTCTGGTACAGGTTGATCTTTGTCTCATCTGTCCATAGAATACTTTTCCAGAACTGAGCTGGCTTCATGAGGTGTTTTTCAGCAAATTTAACTCTGGCCTGTCTATTTTTGGAATTGATGAATGGTTTGCATCTAGATGTGAACCCTTTGTATTTACTTTCATGGAGTCTTCTCTTTACTGTTGACTTAGAGACAGATACACCTACTTCACTGAGAGTGTTCTGGACTTCAGTTGATGTTGTGAACGGGTTCTCCTTAACCAAAGAAAGTATGCGGCGATCATCCACCACTTTTGTCATCCGTGGACGCCCAGGCCTTTTTGAGTTCCCAAGCTCACCAGTCAATTCCTTTTTTCTCAGAATGTACCCGACTGTTGATTTTGCTACTCCAAGCATGTCTGCTATCTCTCTGATGGATTTTTTCTTTTTTTTTCAGCCTCAGGATGTTCTGCTTCACCTCAATTGAGAGTTCCTTAGACCGAATGTTGTCTGGTCACAGCAACAGCTTCCAAATGCAAAACCACACACCTGTAATCAACCCCAGACCTTTTAACTACTTCATTGATTACAGGTTAATGAGGGAGACGCCTTCAGAGTTAATTGCAGCCCTTAGAGTCCCTTGTCCAATTACTTTTGGTCCCTTGAAAAAGAGGAGGCTATGCATTACAGAGCTATGATTCCTACACCCTTTCTCCGATTTGGATGTGAAAACTCTCATGTTGCAGGTGGGAGTGTGCACTTTCAGCCCATATTATATATATAATTGTATTTCTGAACATGTTTTTGTAAACAGCTAAAATAACAAAACTTGTGTCACTGTCCAAATATTTCTGGACCTAACTGTGTATATATATATATATATATATATATATAAACAAACATATATTTATTGGTATAAAATATGAAAAATTATATTTAAAAAAGTTGTGATATTTTCAACTTTTAAACACTAGGGGGAGCTAACATTTGCCATGAAAGCCTAGTTTAGTACTAGCTCGCATTACGTCTGCAGTAATTATGTGCAGGGTCTGCTAATGTGTCTGATATCTTCTCTCCTTTTCAGGGTGTATACAAAAGGATAATGGAGAATAAAGTTTATAATGACAGTGCAGAGACATTTTGTTGGTGACTGCAATGTGATTACACATGTAATAGGACTAGATACACAAATGAGGGGATATCATATATGATAGGATTAGATATACTAGATTAGATACACTGTATCACACATGATAGGATTAGATACATGGCTCTGTGGAATGTATGACATATGATAGGATTAGGTACATGACTCAGTTGACTGTATTTTACAAGATAGGATTAGATACACAGCTCAGCATACTGTATCACATATGATAGGATTAGATACATGACTTGGTGGACTGTATCACATATGATGGAATTAGATAAACTGCTCAGCAGACAATTGCTGTGATAGAAACGGCGCCATCGTGTCATTGTGGCACTCAGATCACAGTAAGTACCGGTAAGCACAGGTACAGGGCACTAATGCTGACTGCAGCAATGATTTCCTTCAGTAATGTCTACTCACTGATGGTTGAAGTCACCGCCACAACTCTGGTGCCAGCTTTGCAGATGCAGCAGTAAAGCCTCATTCAGACATCCCCGCATCACAGATGTCAGAATGAGACTTTATACTGACTAAGCAGAGCTGAGTAAGTGTTC
The DNA here is from genome assembly GCF_048569485.1 of Anomaloglossus baeobatrachus. NCBI lineage: Eukaryota > Metazoa > Chordata > Amphibia > Anura > Aromobatidae > Anomaloglossus > Anomaloglossus baeobatrachus. The sequence goes on along the minus strand of NC_134356.1, from coordinate 294,004,775 downwards.
AGTGCACAGCAGCACGATGAATTTACTACTGTGCTGACTAAGCAGAGCTGAGTATGTGTCCAGTGCACAGCAGCATGATGAATTTACTACTATGCTCTGAACACTAGTGGTGACACTGGCAGCGAGACAGGTTGGACAGCCTGACATTGTAGCATTAATTCCAAGCTACCAATCTGTTCTCACCACTGGCAGAAGATACCATCACAACCCTACTTTCATTGCTCAGAGCAGGACTGTAGAGGTAATGTTAAAAACCCACACAGCGGATAGCAGTGGGTTTTCCATGGTCGCACAGGCATCCGGTATATAGCTTTTATATATATCGGTTCTTTAAGGGTTAATTTGATGATTTCATAATATGGAGTAATCTACCTGGTAACACGGACAGCTGGAATAAACTGGTTTTGTCCAGCTGTTGCGCGCTTGGGTTTTTCTAGGTCCTGATTGGCTGAATGTAAAAAGTGCGGGAATTTGAATTATATTTAAGGCAGTGTCCGTGGGTCAGCTGTGCAGTTCCAGCTGACTGAAGCAAGAAGCATGGAAGAAATGCTGCAGGAGCTGGTGCGGAGAGCGGGGGAAGAAGGCGGAGAAGACTGGCTGCGGGCGTGCCTCTCTACTGCGGCACCGTTACCCGAGCCTGAAGTGAATGAAACAGCGGCGATGGATGAAGCGAGCGAAGAAGAGGAGGTCGCGCCGCGTATGGATTCGGCTACTAGCAAGAACCTGCGGAAGAAAAGAAGCCGTCGGGATGTTTACTCACCTCCGCCGCTGCCAGCGAGGAAGACGACAAGCAGGAAGACGTCTGGGAGGCGGCGAGATCAGGACAACGCATCGCGTGAACAGAGTCGTCAGGGAAAAGCGACGGTCGGCGTGTCAACAGGAAGTGCGACGTCATCAAGCAGCGCGGACCGGAAGAAGATGGCGGCGACCAGCGAACGCGGCCGCTGCAGAGACCGGAGTGTCGCGCCGCTGCCCATGCAAAAGAACCTTTCTGGGGCAGCGGCGGCGCTCAGGGTCTGGGCAGGCAGTGCGCCTGCAACAGCGGTGAGCGATAGCCGGTCGGACACAGGGCGGCAGCAGATCGTGGAGGAAGAACCGGTGATCCTGGACGCGGCCCCCAGTGTGAATAGGGGTGAAGAGGTCCGTGGCTTGCCGACAGATGGAAAGGGTAAGAACACCCATACAATGTCTAATATGTCAAATACGAGTTTTGATGCTATTGAGTTTAGGGAATTAGTGAATGAAGCTGTATGTCATGTATTGCAGAATAGGGTTTGTACTAAAAAAGCATCTGAGGTGTCTGCCTTACGTAAGGACAGACCCTCGGGTGTAGCGGACACTTGTTTTAAGGAGACACTTACTTGTGAAATCTCTCCTTTAGGTTTCCATTTGAGTGTCTCCTTGAAAGAAAAAATATGGAACAGGGAGTTCATTGATTTGTTCTCCCTGTTGCCTTGTACTAGAGAACAGCAGCATAAATCGGATAAAAGAGATGAGAAACAGGATTTGGAGGGTAGGAAGGTGTACAAATCTTTTAATAATTGGGTGCAAGCGTTTGCCATTTATGCTGCTGTTCTAGGTGAAAAACGTCCGGAGCTGTGCAGCGGACTTTTCCAGCACTTAGATATAATATTGGAGGCATACCGTAACTTTGGCGGTTTGGCCTGGTTAAATTATAATGAATCTTTTCGTCAAAAAATAGCAATTCATCATAGTTTAACATGGGGTGTAAAGGATGTTGGGCTTTGGCTCAATCTAATGCTTCCACAAAGGAATGTTGGATTGAGACAAACATCTAATCAGACAATTAGGAAGGGAGTGTGTTTTGCCTTTAACGAATCCGCTTGTCGCTGGTTAAACAATTGTCGTTTTCGGCACGAGTGTTCGTTTTGCGGCGGAGCACACTCCATGTCAAAATGTTTTAAGAAACAATCCCAATCTACACAGCAGGTGCATAACACTAAAGAACACATTTCTAAAAGCAGTGACGCCAGTGAAGTGGGAAAACATGCTGCCATGGTTAGAAATGTTTCCAGACAGGGAGAAGTGTAATGTTGTTTTGAATGGTTTTAAGTCAGGTTTTCCGGTGCCAAGGTTTAATGGGGTTGGTTGTTTAATGTTTGAAAATTTGCGTTCAGTTAATGAGAATAGGGACATAGTGAGGGATAAAATTGCAAAGGAGGTTGAAGCCGGTAGAGTAGCAGGGCCCTTTGAAGGGCCACCATTTGTCAATTTTAGAGTGTCTCCATTGGGCTTGGTGCCAAAGAAGGAATTGGGTACGTTTCGGCTTATCCATCATCTTTCTTACCCAAGTGGTTTCTCTTTAAATGACGAGGTAGATTCATCGGTGGCCTCAGTGAAATATGCGTCATTTGATATGGCGGTTGATTTAGTGAGGAGGTTTGGTAGGGATGCTCTGTTGGCAAAATCAGATATTAAATCGGCATTTAGGTTGTTACCTGTGGATCCTGATGGTTTTAGTTCTTTAGGTTTTTCTTTTGATGGTTATTTTTATTTTGATCGTTGTCTCCCTATGGGTTTCTCCCTGTCGTGTTATTATTTTGAGGCTTTTTCGTCTTTCCTACAATGGGTGGTTGAGTTTGAGTTACCTATAGGGGGAATTGTTCATTATCTTGATGATTTTTTATTTGTGGGTAAGGCTGGTTCGACGTGTTGTCAAGAGCTGCTTTTTAAATTTATGGCAATGAGTGGTCTCTTTGGTATCCCGTTAGCAGAGGAAAAAACAGTTTTTCCTTGTACTAGTTTAGAATTTTTGGGTATTTTGATTGATTCTACAAAAATGGAATGCAGTTTACCAATAGAGAAGATTGTGAAATTAAAAGAGCGGGTGTTGGAGCTGCTTGGAAAGGAAAAAGTGACATTGAAAACGTTGCAGTCTCTGCTAGGATTGTTGAATTTTAGTTTGAGAATCATTCCAATGGGAAGAGTTTTTTCCAGGAGCTTGTATGATGCAACAAAAGGGGTTAAATCTAATAGGTGTCATATTAGAGTGACGAAGCATATGAAAGATGATTTAGTTGTTTGGTTGGAATTTTTGGAGAATTTCAATGGGATTAATTGTTGGCAGGATGAATTTCAGTCGTCAGATGCGTTATCTTTATTTTCTGACGCAGCCGGAGGTGTTGGTTATGGAGTATTGTTGGGTAATCATTGGTCAGCGGAGTTGTGGCATGAGTCTTGGGTTCGACAAGGTGTTACCAAGAATATTTTAGTATTGGAATTATTTCCAGTTTTAGTGGCTTTAGTGCTTTGGGGTAGTGTTCTAGCAAACAAGAGGATATTGTTGTTTTCAGATAATCAGGGTGTTGTATTTAGTGTTAATACATTGGGGTCCAAGTGTCGGTGGACTGTCAGGATTTTAAGACAGATAGTGTTATGCTGTCTTAAATTCAATATTTGGATGAAAGCGAAGTATATTGAGGGTAAGTCTAATGTCATGGCTGACTCTCTTTCTCGCCAGCAGTGGGAGGAGTTTCATCGGGTGTGCCCAGAGGCAGATCAAGACAATACAGCCTGCCCACCGCATCTTTGGCAGGTTTTATGGGACTGATTCCCATGGTTATTCAAAATTCAGTAGCGCATAGTACATGGAAGGGGTATGCATCGGCATGGCTTAGATGGACAAAATTTTGTGCTCTGAATAATATTAATCCGTATGTGACTAATTCTGTGTCAGCATTGCAATTTGTTAATGAACTGCTTGAGGCTGGTGTCACTTATGCTTCATTGGCAAAATTGATAGCGGGTATTTCCTTTTTTCTGAAGCTTAGTGGCAGTAAGCCTTTGAGCGGTTTGTTCTCAATTGTGCAAGTGATGAAAGGGCTGAAAAGATTGAATTTTCAGCCGGATACAAGAAGACCTATATCCATTGATTTATTATATCGGTTATGGGAGGTCTTGAACTTTGTATGTAAGAATGAGTTTGAGACTTGTTTGTTTCAGACAGCATTCATTTTAATGTTTTTTGCTGCATTACGAGTCGGTGAATTACTTAGTGCTAGCAAAAGTCGTCCTTCAGGGCTGAGAGTTGAGGACGTGGCTTTTGTTAACACTCAGTTGTTAATTAATATTAGAAGATCTAAAACGGATCAGATGGGGAGAGGGTCATTAATAAAGTTGAATCCTTTGCTTTACACATCTATTTGCCCGATTGCTAATCTTAAAAAGTGGCTTCAGGTACGGCCTGTTGGTAAGGGGCCTTTGTTAATACATATTGGAGGTGACCCTGCTACAATATTTCAATTCAATAGCGTATTGAAGAAATGTTTATGGAAGCTGAACATGGGTAAGTGTAACATTTCATCACACTCATTCAGAATAGGTGCAGCTACAATGGCTGCAGGGTTTGGTCTCAGTGAGGATAGTATTAAAGCTATAGGGCGGTGGCAGTCTAATAGATTTAAGTTATATGTCAGGCCTAATTTACTAAATTAATTGATCCTCATTTTTTTAGGCCCAATAATTGTCTGGATTTTGGGACATTCTTACGTTCATTGGGCACAGAAGAGAGCGAGTCAGCGGCAATATACAGAGAATTTGTCGTTTGATTTGGACTTTATTCAGGTTATGTGGTTTGGTTATAGAGGCATGGTTTGGTCACAGTTAATGGGTAAAATAAGGAAGTTGTTATTGTATTATCCTTCCCCTGATGTGATCATTATTCATCTTGGTGGGAATGATATAGGTAAAGTAAATACTGTAAATTTGTTATGGGAAATGCATAGAGACCTTGTAGCCCTAAAAAATTATTTTCCCAATACATGTCTAGTTTTTTCAGAAATAATCCCGCGTTTAGCGTGGAAATTGGGTGGAGTGCAATTTATGGATAAAATTCGAAAGAGGGTTAATAGAGATTTAGAGAAGTTTTTCAAATTGTTAGGTGGCTATACATATAGACACCTAGATCTTGAAGGTTTTACGCCGGGATTATTTAGACATGATTGGGTTCATTTGTCGGATATAGGAATGGACATTTTTAATCTTGGCCTCCAATCAATGGTAGAAAAATGGCTGTGTGGTTTTGTGGGGGGGGCCACGCCTGTGTAGTCGTGTCCTGGTGGGAAAAATCACCCAGTTTTTGCTGGGTGGATTTGGTGTTTTTTTTTAAATAGATATATGGTTGAAAAAATTGTTATTAATTCAGTTAAAAGGTGGAATTTTGAATATTTAATTTTCTATGTTTCTGGTTGTTTTAATTCTTACGAAACTCTTAATAAAACATCACGGCCATTTTTCACCATTATTGACTTTGCTGTTTTTATTTACTATTGTAGTGTTATTAATGTAAGAATTATTTATATTAAGGTATGCCTTGTGCTACCATGTCTTCCACCAGTGAGAACAGTTTGGAAGCCTGGCATTAGTAGTACACTGTTAGGCTGCCCAACATGTGCTCACTGCAACTGCCCTGGAGTTCCTGTCACTGGCACTGCTTTAGTGCTCCTGTCACTGATACTGCCCTGGTGTTCCTGTCTTCACTCACCGCTGAACACTGCATGAGCGATGAAAGGGGGAAATTGTAGCTCAGAACGCTGCTCTAGACTATAATTTGATGGTTGCGTCGGCGGCTCCCACCTTAGTTGTGAAGTGGATGGCCCTCAGGTTGTACCTAGTCTTCTACGGCCTGAGGCTGCCATATTTTCATTGTGTAAGTGTCGTGTGTTCTGACAATTACACACGAGGAAATAAAAATGACACCCCCAGTGGCTGCAGAAAAAAAATGGTCAAACATTACATTTCATTGGGTTTAAAAATAAACTATTATATAATCAATAACTATTAATACAAAAATAATACTCCTGACACATTCCTTGTAAGGTGGGTTAGCACCACCCAACTGCGGCATTCGGTGACTTGTGGATATTTACTGTTCGGCAGTCGTTTAATAACCTGTTTGCACACACAGACCATGCTTAGCGATGCACACTCATTGATCTGTAATAGATAGTTCAGTGTGTATAGGCTGCTATTGGACAATGTGCTGCCAAGAAGGCACAATAGATTATTTCACCTGACAAACAAGCATTTTGCTCAATCATCGGGTGATTGTCAGCCTATTTAGCATGCACAATGATCATGAAACAAGCTTTCCAAGGAACGCTCATTTACGATAATCCTGAAGTGAAAATAGCACCCTAGTAGTAGTTTTTCATAGGCCAGAGTAATACATTGGACACTACAAGAAAGGCACAAACGAGTACCAGTAAAAGTGAAGGAGATCCAAAACGATTGACCCAAGTCATACAGTTTAAGGACAATGGTACCAAATACTAATGAAATGTACGTAAACTTATGACTGCAGAAAATAATAAAAATGACTTAAATCATTCTCTCTCTCATTATTCTGGCATTTGGCAAATATAAATAATTCTGGTTCCTAATTGACCTAAAACGGGAAAGGTTTATTCTGATTTCATGTCAGATAGTGAGGAAAAACATGCAGATATGTCTTTTTAGATAGTGTATGCGAAATTCTGGTTTCAACTGCATCTGCCCTCCCTTCAGTGTTGGCTTCCTGCACTGTCAGGCCTCTTTCACACGTCCGTGAAAAACTACACATGTTTTGCACGGATGTATAAAAGGTGCGTATGGTCCTCCGTGTGCCCTTGATTTTAGCACGAGTGTCCTCTGTGTGTTATCCATGATAATACACGGAGAACAGGAACTTTATGCTCACCTGTCCCTGGTGCTGCTGTTCGTGGTGCTGATGTCTTCCGCTCTGCGGTCTCCAGCCCTGCTGACTCCCCTCTGCTGCTGCTTCCGGTCCTCGGTGCAGTGCATATGCGATGAGCATAATATTTGGGGGTCAGAAGCAAGTGACAGCAGGGCCGAAGACAGCAGCAGTGGAGAAGGTGAATGTAGAAATTCATTTTATTTCACAGAAACTTGGTTTTCTCCGGTACATGTCCCACTGAATGTGAAAATGTCCATGTGAAAACACGCCCGTGTGTGCAGACATATTGATTTTAATGGGTCTATGTGTGTCAGTGTCTCCGGTACGTGTGAAAACGGACGTCACATGTCCCGGAGACACGGATGTGTAAAAGGGGCCTCAGACGTAGCTGCTCCATTCCCATGGGCGGTGCTAACAGAAGTAGTGTGGACGTCTGAGCTGGGTGGCTCTTATTCCATCAGGGATGAGGACTGGGCACCCCTGTTTCACCATTATCAAACATTCAGGGCATAACCAACCAAGTGGCACCTATAACATGTACAGTCATGGCCAAAGGTTTTGAGAATGACACCAAAATTATATTTTCACATGATCTGTTGCCCTTTGGTTTTTAATTGTGTTTGTCTGATGTTTACATCACATACAGAAATATAATTGCAATCATATTGTGAGTACCAAAAGGTTATATTGACAGTTAGAATGAGTTAATGCAGCAAGTCAATATTTGCAGTGTTGACCCTTCTTCTTCAGGACCTCAGCAATTCTCCCTGGCATGCTCTCAATCAACTTCTGGACCAAATCCTGACTGATAGCTGTCCATTCTTACTTAAGCAATGCTTGCATTTTGCCAGAATTTGTTGGTTTTTGTTTGTCCACCCGTCTCTTGATGATTGCCCACAAGTTCTCAATGGGATTAAGATCTGGGGAGTTTCCAGGCCATGGACCCAAAATCTCTATGTTTTGTTCCATGAGCCATTTAGTGATCACCTTTGCTTTATGGCAAGGTGCTCCATCATGCTGGAAAAGGCATTGTTGGGCGCCAAACTGCTCTTGGACAGTTGGGAGAAGTTGCTCTTGGAGGACATTCTGGTACCATTCTTTATTCATGGCTGTGTTTTTAGGCAAGACTGTGAGTGAGCCGATTCCCTTGGCTGAGAAGCAACCCCACACATGAATCGTTTCAGGATGCTTAACAGTTGGCATGACACAAGACTGGTGGTAGCGCTCACCTCTTCTTTTCCTAATAAGCTGTTTTCCAGATGTCCCAAACAATCGAAAAGGGGATTCATCTGAGAAAATGACTTTACCCCAGTCCTCAGCAGTCCACTCCCTGTACCTTTTGCAGAATATCAGTCGGTCCCTGATGTTTTTTTTGGAGAGAAGTGGCTTCTTTGCTGCCCTCCTTGAAACCAGGCCTTGCTCAAGCAGACTCCGCCTCACAGTGCGTGCAGAAGCACTCACACCAGCCTGCTGCCATTGCTGAGCTAGCTTGGCACTGCTGGTAGTCTGATCCCGCAGCTGAAACAGTTGTAAGATACGGTCCTGGCGTTTGCTGGTCCTTCTTGGGCGCCCTGGAGCCTTTTTGGCAACAATGGAAGCTCTCTCCTTGAAGTTCTTGATGACGCGATAGATTGTTGACTGAGGTGCAATCTTTGTAGCTGCGATACTCTTCCCTGTTAGGCCATTTTTGTGCAGAGCAATGATGGCTGCACGTGTTTCTTTAGAGATAACCATGGTTAACTGAAGAGAAACAATGATACCAAGCACCAGCCTCCTTTTAAAGTGTCCAGTGGTGTCATTCTTACTTAATCATGACTGATTGATCGCCAGCCCTGTCCTCATCAACACCCACACCTGTGTTAATGGAACAATCACTAAAACAATGTTAGCTGCTCCTTTTAAGGCAGGAATGCAATGATGTTGAAATGTGTTTTGTGGGTTAAAGTTCATTTTCTTAGCCAATATTGACTTTGCAAGTAATTTCTGTTAAGCTGATCACTCTTTATGACATTCTGGGGTATATGCAAATTGCCATTAGAAAAACTTAAGCAGTAGACTTTGTAAAAATCAATATTTGTAGCATTCTCAAAACTTTTGGCCATGACTGTATTCTTTGCATTCTCTTTTATACAGCTATCTTGTGGAGAAAGAAAGTTTGAGTTTAAAGCTGAAAAATATCTTTAGGCCAAAGCCATGTTCAATAAGGTTGCATTCAGAGCTCCATGTTTCTCATACATGTTCTATCTGTGTTTTTCATGAATAGAACCTGCACCCATTATATTCTGTAAGGCTGCTTACATGTCCGTGTGTTTTTGAGGACTGAGTGCTCCCCAAGCAGCCACCACCTCAAAAATGAAGATGTGATTTTGATTGGAGTTGATCGATCAAAATCAAACATTCAAGTGTATGGGTTTGTGAAACCTTGCACAGCGCACTGATGGCACTGTAGTTGTAATTGCACCCTAATGTTCACTAATGATCGCTGTCCGCTCATCCCCATCACGTGACCCGGGCTGCAGTGACCTCTGATGTCCGGTGATGTTAAGTTAACGTCTGGAATTGGAAGTTGACCCGGCATCTCCGTTAGTGACTGGGCTGTCGGAGAAGTTTCATCGCATGTTACAGCCCATCATCTCATGCGCTCGCTCTCTCCCTCACCGCAGAGCGCCACAAGCATGAGTGATGGGGGCTGGGATGTGCAGTGAAACTTCACCCACAGCCAAGTCACTCATGGAGATCGGGTGCCACCTCGGTGATGCCGGGTCCAATTTCAGAAGTTGACGTGACATCATCGGACATTAGAGGTTGCTGCAGCCCAGGTCACATGATGGCGGATGAGTGTACAGCGATAGCGCCGCTCACAGGCAGCATTGACAACAGAAGGTATTTAGAAAAAGCCTTCTATCGCCACATACATCGATGTAGATAATATGCTTTGTAGTGGACAACCCCTTTAATCCATGGATGGAAATTAGTAAATTTTTTTCATGTATAAGACAAAAACGGGTATTAGAAGATTAGAAGAAGGCCAAACAGTGTACTCACTGATTGCTCATAAATGCCCAAAATCCGTCTAAGGGTATGTTCACACATTCACATTTTCCTACAAAAATGTCTTTTACCATTCCAGCAAAATAAGAGATTTCTGAAATCTTGTACACATGTTGTGTATTTTTTTGTTGCAGACGTGAAGCAGTTTCATTCTGCAGCATGGCAATTCTTTAAGCGTTTTTGCAGAGCTTTTCATCCATTCTAATCAATGGGAAAAAAAGACATTAAAAGAAACTTAAAAATGTATGCAAAAACACACATTTTCTTATGCTGTTTTTTTTTCTGCCAAGAGACACATTTTTGATTTAGAAATGTCTGCAGAAATCCTTATGGTGTGCACATGCCCTAAAGGAACCTTTGAACTTGGAACCGACTTTACCAAGTCAAGGTTGACCATATAAGTGGGCGGTGATTGACAGAAGGCCCGTCTAGTTACGGGTACTAAATGGTTACATCTTGGAAGGGAAAGATGTTTTCTCATTACATGTCAATATCTGTCAGGCCAGATTCAGAAGGCCATACGAAAACTAGAGCCAATGGAATGTGCAGATTGTGGACGCCACCATGAGCAGAATGATGAATGGTGTGCTGCTAGGGTTGTCTTCCCAGCCCTACTGCTTCCTCGCCACTTCCAGGCTTGTGGCTGAGCCCTCCTTACAAAATCCCAAGCTCTTATGTCTCTGGATTGCTGCTGCCTGTGGGCGGGAATTGCTTCAAAAGCCAGAGGGGAAGATTTTCCAGGGAAAGCTCAAGGCTGCAGCTGTTGCAGTCACACAGGACAGAGTTGTGCTCCCTATTACAAGCCTGTCTATTTTACCGGAGGATTTATTTAATATATCTATATAGCCGCCTGCTGGAACCTAACACATTACTCCGCTTCTTGCCAAGTAAGTATCACCACTATTGTGGGGATCGTTATTTAATAGCATAACATCCTTCCCATAAAGGCCATGTAGAAGAAATAGACTTCATTTAGTTCTATATTAATATCAATCCGGTGCAGTGTAGTATATTACTGTTGTGCTTATCTCCAGCAATCTGTAATGTTATCCATAGGGGGAAATGGGATTTATCTGTTCCTTTATTCCTTGGAGCTGCATTGTCCTATAAAAAGCCATAGATGCCCTATTATTATTATTCTGTATCAGATTCTAATTACATTTACTATCTTGGCATGAAACATTAATGGTTTGGATATGTGGCAGTGTTGGCACTAAGTGCCAGCTGTAAAGTAGACCAGTAAAAAAGGATGTAGAAATCCTGTAAATCAAAGTTTATAGACACAGGTTCACTGTCATCACCTACAGTCATTGCATATACGTTATACCAGCTGGTTGGAAATAATAATATGATTGTATATAATTTCATGCAGATCCTAGGACATTTTTATATTTATGTCCTATCTACATTTGCTTTATAGATGAATGTATAATGTTTTCATCAACTTTAGGCTAGAGGGAACCAGAGGGGGAGATTTATTGTACTGTACCGAAATGACTGATCTGATCCATTCAGTCTCCAGTTCTCAGAATAGGGTTGTCCATCTCTGGGGACATCTATTTGGGGCCAAATGCCAATTATTCAATTTCATTGACCATTTTGCACCATTTGGCTTAGGCTGCTTTCACACTTGCGTTGAACGGCATCCGTTGCATTGCGTTGTGTGACGGATGTGTTGCATATAGTGGCAAAATGGATGCAACGGATCGTACAAAATAACGCAATCCGTTATAGTTTTTTTCCTTGACTTTACACATCTGAGCATGCACAGTTGTGTAAAGATGGATGCGTTAACGGAATCCGTCAAATGACAGATTCTAACGAAATTGCGTCACCATTGGCGTCCATTATAAAAACAATGGACGCCGACGGAATCCTGCAGGTTGCGTTTTTTTGACAGTCCGCCAAGCGCAGAAAAACAGTACATGCAGCGTTCCATCCGCCAGGCGGATGCAACGCAGTGTCGGCTGATGCATCCATTGCTATCCGTAGCTAATAGAAGTCTATGAGTAAGAAAATGGTTTCCTGCAACGGTTACCGTAATTCCTCAAGGCGGCGAATAGCAACGGATGCCGTTCAACGCAAGTGTGAAAGCGCCCTTATACCAGCTCTTTATTGCCCTGTAAATTCAACTTTGATGTGGTCTATGGTTTATTGCCCTGTAAATTCAACTTTGATGTGGTCTATGGTCATAAATCAGCTGAGAGCAGCAAATAAAATACATATAAAAGTTGCAATTTCTCCAATTGGACCTCAGAGCAAGCTCACTGATTGATCGATTCTCAATGAAATGAGTTAACAAGAAATTGTACAAAATGTTTAATAAAAAATTGTTTAAAAGAACTGAAGTTCTCAGTGGTTTATACCTTTTAATGGCTAACTGAAAAGATGGTAATAGCTAATAGCAAGCTTTCGAGACTACTCAGGTCTCTTCATCAGGCATGGTAGAGACCTGAGTAGTCTTGAAAGCTTGCTATTACAATCTTTTCAGTTAGACATTAAAAGGTATCAACCACTGAGGACTTCAGTTCTTTTAAACAATTTTTTATCTCTACTGGCTAACACGGTACAAAGATATGTTTTACCTGTAACAAAATGTTTAATATCACTCAATTACAAAAATGATTTTTAGCCAAAACTACATTTACTTGAGAAATTAAAAAAAGACCCAAAATGTAAGTATAATAAAAAAATACCTTTTCACAGCTAGGCAATAAAATAAATACATAGATCTAGAGCTCTGTGAAAAATGAGCTGCAATGATGCACATTAGCCAGCAGGTGGCGCCTACTGCCTAGCTCTGGAGAGCGCCATGTTCTGGGAAGTCTCCAGAGCAGACTGCAGCTGCTGCCGTCACGCTGCCCACAGTGCTGCTGTCTGCTGCCACATCTCACTGTTAATGATTCCTTTTCAGAGTCTGGTCTCGCATTGGATCTCCCTGCTCAAGTCGTCTCCCACCCCTGTAGGCTCAGCAGGGCTTCACCGTTGGCACCTGCACCCATCAGTGACTAGTATGTTGGAGAGCAGCTGTAAGGTGGTGAAGGAAGGACTTCTGGAGAAGAGGAGCGATGGCTTGCTGCAGCTCTGGAAGAAGAAGAGGTGCCTGCTGACCGAGGAAGGTCTTCTGCTCATTCCACCCAAACAGCTGGAGCAGCCTCAGCAGCCTCAGCAGCCTGGCTCTCCAACCGAACCGGCCAGGATCAAGGAGCTGCATTTCTCCAACATGAAGACTGTGGACTGTGTGGAGAGGAAAGGCAAATATGTGTATTTCACAGTGGTCATGGCAGAGGGCCGGGAGATAGATTTTCGGTGTCCACAGGACGAGGGCTGGAATGCAGAGATCACATTGCAGATGGTGCAGTATAAGAACAGACAAGCCATCCTGGCAGTAAAGTCCACCAGGCAGAAGCAGCAGCACCTGGTCCAGCAGCATGGGCACCGCATCAGGAGTGCCTCCAACTCCGCATAACCCCAGAGCCTGGGCAGCACCCTCCAGATTCCAGGTAATCCCCAGGGCACACACCAGACATGGGTCACCCTGGAGCTGCTAGAGATAAAAAGGACTAAGAGTGCCTAAAAGTTTTGGGTTATAGAACAGTTCTGGATCATAGAGTTCTATACAAATACTTTGTTATCATATTTTGTAAATATTGTGCTGTAGTATCCTGTCTGTTGCATATTCTTATAGGGAATACATATCCTTATGGGAAGGACTGAATGCTTATTAAGGGATTTTGTTTCTGACATTGTAACATGTTCTGACTTGTCTCTAGACATTTCAGGAAGGTCCTATTGTTGGCTCTGGGAGCTAGGACTACCACCAATGTGCTAATATTATAGGCAAGCTAAATACACCCCCATGGGCACTCTGATGGGTTCATTGTAGGTTAGAATTGTGCCATATGAGGGAGATGAGCAGGGCTTTATGGAGCTGGCATGGCTTTATACACTCTCTATGATAGTAGTAGAGCTGAACACATTCCACTATTCTATGGGTTGGTTGCTTGCTGCAGACTTTTGGCTGCTGCACCTGGAGAAATGGTGCTGTTCTTTGTTCTGCTTAATGATACTCTTGCTTTGCCAGTCCTGTCACAGAACACACTACAATCATCTGGCCCTGCCTGCAGGGAAGTCGCACATCTGCACATTGCTAAGAATAACACTGCCATAGTAAGGAAGCCCATGCTTCAGTTCCCTGCCACTAAAGATTTCATGGGAAGCCATCGTCTGCATGGCTAATGTGGGGTTATCTTCTTCACATGCCACACAATCCTTCACAACTGAAACATATTCTGCATCATTGGCTAGAGGTGGGGATCCTTACAACTTATATAGAAACAAAAGGAGGGCACATGGAAAAGGTGTTATGTAAAACGGAAAATATACAAAAATGTAAGGTCCATGTTTCCAAATTTAGTAAAGTGCGGTTCTGTGAAGAATGACTTCTTGAGAACTGCACCTTTATCCCTTTTTACACATTACCAACAAAACCATCTGGTTTAGAGTTCAAAGGGGACTTGAGAATAGTGATCCTTGAAAGTTTGCAAATCCTTCAGAATGTTTCATATTTCTGCATTAATTTGATCCAGATTTGCTCACAAGTAGAGAAATGAGGAACATCAACATGTCTTAGGTCAGCAGAAATCTCCTTTGTTTGTGCCATGACACACTTCTACAAACGTGTGGTGAAGATCAGGCTGATAGATCCCTGTGCTTTAATAAGACAGGTTACCCACTAACCCCTGATTATCAGCCCATTGATGAAAACACCAGACACTAAAAACAGGTTACCCACTAACCCCTGATTATCAGCCCAATGATGAAAACACCAGACACTAAAAACAGGTTACCCACTAACCCCTGATTATCAGCCCATTGATGAAAACACCAGACACTAATTTCACCTTCAAATTATCATTAAGTAATTTGTGAACAGCAATTTTAAAGTCTTGTAACAGATTCTCAATGGGATGAGGGTCTCGACTTTGACCCCCATTCAAACACAATAAGCTTTAATCTTAATCATTCCATTGTAGCTGACAGTAGGTTTAGGGTCGTTGTCCAGATAGAAGGGGAACCTACTCCTCAATCTCAAGTCTTTTGCAGCATCTAACAGGTTTTTCCTCCAGCATTGTCCTGTATTTCGTTCCATCAATATTCCCATTAACTGACCAGCTTCCTTGTCTCTGCTGAAGAAAAGCACCTCCACAGCATGATGCTGCCACCACCATGTTTGACAGTGGTTATGGTGTTTTCAGGGTGATATGTAGTGTTAATTTTCCACCACACGCAGAATTTTGCATTTATCCCAAAAAAAAGCTCAGAGCACATTCTTTCACATCCTAGCTGTGTCCCCCTACAATGCTTTTTATAAACTGCAAACAGGACTTATGGCTTACTTTCAAAAATGTCTTTTGTCTCCCCAATCTGATTAATAGCCAGATTTGTGAAGTATATGACTAATAGCTGTCCTGTGGATAGATCGTTCCACCTGAGCTGTGGATCTCTGAAACTTCTCCAGAGTTACCGAGGGCTTCTTGCCTGTTTCTCCAACTAGTGCTCTCCTTGCTTGGCATATCAGTTTAGGTGGATGGTACGATACGATACGATACACTTTTGTTGATCCCGTGGGAATTTATGGTATCACAGCAGCACAACTTAAATCATAACATGAATTACTATTTGACAAGACAGTAGAGTTGACAGGAGAACATTATACATTAGATTAGGTCATACACAGTGGGTAAACTGAAAAGTAGAAGAAATAAAGAAGTAGAAATTCACCTTGATGAATGGTTTGCAGTTGTGCCGTACACCTTTTCATTTTTGAATGATGGATCTAAGTGCTCAATGGCTTTTTTTTTTTTTAGCTTGGGCTATTTTTGTACAACCTATCCCTGCTTTGCTCTTCTCCACAACTTTTCCCCTGACCTGTCTGGTGTGTTCCTTTTTGTTTGTGGGGGTTTTTTTATATATTTTTTTTAATGATTCTGTTTGATTCTTAATATTCTCAAACAATCCTTCACAGAACAGCTGTAGTTCTACTGAGAATAAATTCTCCACAGGTGTACTCATTTTGTCAGGTGATTTGTTGAAGCAGTTGCTCACTTGGGATGTTATTGAGGGGTGTTGGACTACAGGGGGCTGAATACAAATGGACCTCACAATTTCCAGATTTATATTTTTACAATGTTTAGAAAGCCATGTATAATTTCCATTGCACTTCACTAATGCTTGCTATCTTGTTTTGGATATCACATAGAATCTAAATAAAGTACACTTAAGTTTGGGGGTGTAACATGAAAAAGCTAATGGAGTATAATTACTTTTTCATGGCACTGTATTTTAGTCAAATTTTATGCAGAAATGTGGAAAATTTCGAGGTGTTCACAAAGTTTCAAGCACTATTGTACCTTTTTTTATTATTTAGTAAGTGGATATTAGAACAATTTTTTTTTTTAATTGTGACCACTTCTAGATATACATATATTGTGGACAAATCCCCAAAAGCCAGCTTTTTTGTTTAGGAATGTTCTAGTGCCCAACTTTGACAGTTGTTTGTATTGATTTCCATGAAAGTACTTGTTTCTAGAATTCCTGAACTCTACGAGATCTTTGCACCTCCCTGTGGTATGCAATCTTAGGCTGCTTTCACACCTCCGGTTTTTCCTGTGTGGCACAATCCGGCACTTTGCAGGAAAAACGCAACCGGTTTTTTATTCTGCCGGTTGCGTTTTTCCTGCATAGACTTTAATTAGTGCCGCATTGTGCCGCATGGGCTTGCATTCCATCCAGTTTTTGCTGCATGCGGCAGATTTAGCCGATGCGGCGGCCGGATGGAACGTTGCCTGGCACGTTTTTTTGTGCGGCAAAAAAAACCCGCATCGCGCCGCATCCGGCCGATGCGACGCATTCTTCAATGCATGCCTATGGTTGCCGGATGAGCCGCATCCGGCCGCCGCATGCGGTTTTTGCCACTGCGCATGCTCAGTAGCATGCTGCAAGCGGCAAAAACCGGACGGGCCGCATTTAAAAAACTTATGCAAAGGATGTGGCTTTTTCGCTGCATCCGTTGCATAGTTTTTAGAGCTGGACTGGCCGGCTCTGCACCTACCGGATGTGTGAAAGCAGCCTTAGGCTCTATTCTACTACCTGGATTGTGTAAAGTTTACATAAAGATCCTCACGCTTTTTACTTGTTGGGTCTGAATTTCTTAGAAACTTTGGTTGGCATTCTGGGGATCTTGCACTATGGCATAAATACCGTAATCATTTCCTTCTCTATTGTACATATGCACTATACTGTTTTATGTGAATGGATGTTTTCTAAATGCGTCCCTTGGTGTGTATGCTCAGTGTCTCTACACGAATGCTTTGAAATGTAAAGCAGTTGACGATGCTGAAGTTGGTTTCTTATTCGTCCAGTTTCTTATTCGGGGCTGAAGTTGATTTCTTATTCGTCAGTTTCTTATTCGGCAATTTAGTTTTTTCAGTTTTTTACACGTTTAACAACAAAAATAACACATGACAATAATAAAATACAATGCACTGATGTGCTCTAATATACATACACTCAAAACCAGCTGCAAAAATTATAAAACTGGCATAAAAATGGGCATCAAAGTGGGCACCAAAGTATGTTAGTGAAAGGGTTAAATGGCTTTGGGCCACTGATCTAACACCAGAGTTGCATATCTAGTGATGCCTCTAATCAAACTGAAGTGACTCCAGCCTGGCCCAAAGGGGTTCTGGGCATCAGAACTGGCATCAAAGTGGGCACACAGCCAATTTTCACAGATTTGAATAAGTAACTGGTGTTTTTGAGGGGTTAAATGGCTTTGGGCCACTGATCTTACACCACATTTACATACCTAGTGATGTCCCACATCAAATTCAGATCATTCCAGCCTGGCCCAAACAGGTTCTGGGCATCAGAACTGGCAACAAAGTTGGCAAAATCGCAGTTTTCACAGATTTGAATAAGTAACTGGTGTTATTCAGGGGTTAAATGGCTTTGGGCCACTGATCTCACACCAAATTTACATACCTAGTGATGCCACACATCAAATTCAGATCACTCCAGCCTGGCCCAAACAGTTTCTGGGCATCAGAACTGGCATCAAAGTGGGCAAAACCTCAGTTTTCACAGATTTGAATAAGTAACTGGTGTTTTTGAGGGGTTAAATGGCTTTGGGCCACTGATCTCACACCACATTTACATACCTAGTGTTGCCGCACATCAAATTCAGATCACTCCAGCCTAGCCCAAACAGGTTCTGGGCATCAGAACTGGCATCAAAGTGGGCAAAACCACAGTTTTCATAGATTTCAATAAGTAACTGGTGTTTTTGAGGGGTTAAATGGCTTTGGGCCACTGATGTCACACCACATTTACATACCTAGTGATGCCGCACATCAAATTCAGATCACTCCAGCCTGGCCCAAACAGGTTCTGGGCATCAAAACTGGCATCAAAGTGGTCAAAACCCCAGTTTTCACAGATTTGAATAAGTAACTGGTGTTTTTGAGGGGTTAAATGGCTTTGGGCCACTGATCTCACACCACATTTACATACCTAGTGATGCCACACATGAAATTCAGATCACTCCAGCCTGGCCCAAACAGGTTCTGGGCATCAGAACTGGCATCAAAGTGGGCACACAGCCAATTTTCACAGATTTGAATAAGTAACTGGTGTTTTTGAGGGGTTAAATGGCTTTGGGCCACTGATCTTACACCACATTTACATACCTAGTGTTGCCGCACATCAAATTCTGATAACTCCAGCCTGGCCCAAACAGGTTCTGGGCATCAGAACTGGCATCAAAGTGGGCAAAACCCCAGTTTTCATAGATTTGAATAAGTAACTGGTGTTTCTGAGGGGTTAAATGGCTTTGGGCCACTGATCTCACACTACATTTACATACCTAGTGACGCCACACATCAAATTCAGATCACTCCAGCCTGGCCCAAACAGGTTCTGGGCATCAGAACTGGCATCAAAGTTGGCAAAATCGCAGTTTTCACAGATTTGAATAAGTAACTGGTGTTTTTGAGGGGTTAAATGGCTTTGGGCCACTGATCTCACACTACATTGACATACCTAGTGATGCCACACATCAAATTCAGATCACTACAGCCTTTCCCAAACAGGTTCTGGGCATCAGAACTGGCATCAAAGTGGGCACACAGCCAATTTTCACAGATTTGAATAAGTAACTGATGTTTGTGAGGGGTTAAATGGCTTTGGGCCACTGATCTCACACCACATTTACATACCTAGTGATGCCACACATCAAATTCAGATCACTACAGCCTGGCCCAAACAGGTTCTGGGCATCAGAACTGGCATCAAAGTTGGCAAAATCGCAGTTTTCACAGATTTGAATAAGTAACTGGTGTTTTTTAGGGGTTAAATGGCTTTGGACCACTGATCTCACACCATATTTACATACCTAGTAATGCCACACATCAAATTCAGATCACTACAGCCTGGCCCAAACAGGTTCTGGGCATCAGAACTGGCATCAAAGTGGGCACACAGCCAATTTTCACAGATTTGAATAAGTAACTGGTGTTTTTGAGGGGTGAAATGGCTTTGGGCCACTGATCTCACACTACATTTACATACCTAGTGATGCCACACATCAAATTCAGATCACTCCAGGCTGGCCCAAACAGATTCTGGGCATCAGAACTGGCATCAAAGTTGGCAAAATCGCAGTTTTCACAGATTTGAATAAGTAACTGGTGTTTTTGAGGGGTTAAATGGCTTTGGACCACTGATCTCACACCACAGTTACATACCTAGTGATGCCACACATCAAATTCAGATCACTCCAGCCTGGCCCAAACTGGGCATCAGAACTGGCATCAAAGTGGGCACCAAAGTATGTTAGTGAAAGGGTTAAATGGCTTTGGGCCACTGATCTAACACCAGAGTTGCATATCTAGTGATGCCTCTAATCAAACTGAAGTGACTCCAGCCTGGCCCAAAGGGGTTCTGGGCATCAGAACTGGCATCAAAGTGGGCACACAGCCAATTTTCACAGATTTGAATAAGTAACTGGTGTTTTTGAGGGGTTAAATGGCTTTGGGCCACTGATCTTACACCACATTTACATACCTAGTGATGTCCCACATCAAATTCAGATCATTCCAGCCTGGCCCAAACAGGTTCTGGGCATCAGAACTGGCAACAAAGTTGGCAAAATCGCAGTTTTCACAGATTTGAATAAGTAACTGGTGTTATTCAGGGGTTAAATGGCTTTGGGCCACTGATCTCACACCAAATTTACATACCTAGTGATGCCACACATCAAATTCAGATCACTCCAGCCTGGCCCAAACAGTTTCTGGGCATCAGAACTGGCATCAAAGTGGGCAAAACCTCAGTTTTCACAGATTTGAATAAGTAACTGGTGTTTTTGAGGGGTTAAATGGCTTTGGGCCACTGATCTCACACCACATTTACATACCTAGTGTTGCCGCACATCAAATTCAGATCACTCCAGCCTAGCCCAAACAGGTTCTGGGCATCAGAACTGGCATCAAAGTGGGCAAAACCACAGTTTTCATAGATTTCAATAAGTAACTGGTGTTTTTGAGGGGTTAAATGGCTTTGGGCCACTGATGTCACACCACATTTACATACCTAGTGATGCCGCACATCAAATTCAGATCACTCCAGCCTGGCCCAAACAGGTTCTGGGCATCAAAACTGGCATCAAAGTGGTCAAAACCCCAGTTTTCACAGATTTGAATAAGTAACTGGTGTTTTTGAGGGGTTAAATGGCTTTGGGCCACTGATCTCACACCACATTTACATACCTAGTGATGCCACACATGAAATTCAGATCACTCCAGCCTGGCCCAAACAGGTTCTGGGCATCAGAACTGGCATCAAAGTGGGCACACAGCCAATTTTCACAGATTTGAATAAGTAACTGGTGTTTTTGAGGGGTTAAATGGCTTTGGGCCACTGATCTTACACCACATTTACATACCTAGTGTTGCCGCACATCAAATTCTGATAACTCCAGCCTGGCCCAAACAGGTTCTGGGCATCAGAACTGGCATCAAAGTGGGCAAAACCCCAGTTTTCATAGATTTGAATAAGTAACTGGTGTTTCTGAGGGGTTAAATGGCTTTGGGCCACTGATCTCACACTACATTTACATACCTAGTGACGCCACACATCAAATTCAGATCACTCCAGCCTGGCCCAAACAGGTTCTGGGCATCAGAACTGGCATCAAAGTTGGCAAAATCGCAGTTTTCACAGATTTGAATAAGTAACTGGTGTTTTTGAGGGGTTAAATGGCTTTGGGCCACTGATCTCACACTACATTGACATACCTAGTGATGCCACACATCAAATTCAGATCACTACAGCCTTTCCCAAACAGGTTCTGGGCATCAGAACTGGCATCAAAGTGGGCACACAGCCAATTTTCACAGATTTGAATAAGTAACTGATGTTTGTGAGGGGTTAAATGGCTTTGGGCCACTGATCTCACACCACATTTACATACCTAGTGATGCCACACATCAAATTCAGATCACTACAGCCTGGCCCAAACAGGTTCTGGGCATCAGAACTGGCATCAAAGTTGGCAAAATCGCAGTTTTCACAGATTTGAATAAGTAACTGGTGTTTTTTAGGGGTTAAATGGCTTTGGACCACTGATCTCACACCATATTTACATACCTAGTAATGCCACACATCAAATTCAGATCACTACAGCCTGGCCCAAACAGGTTCTGGGCATCAGAACTGGCATCAAAGTGGGCACACAGCCAATTTTCACAGATTTGAATAAGTAACTGGTGTTTTTGAGGGGTGAAATGGCTTTGGGCCACTGATCTCACACTACATTTACATACCTAGTGATGCCACACATCAAATTCAGATCACTCCAGGCTGGCCCAAACAGATTCTGGGCATCAGAACTGGCATCAAAGTTGGCAAAATCGCAGTTTTCACAGATTTGAATAAGTAACTGGTGTTTTTGAGGGGTTAAATGGCTTTGGACCACTGATCTCACACCACAGTTACATACCTAGTGATGCCACACATCAAATTCAGATCACTCCAGCCTGGCCCAAACTGGGCATCAGAACTGGCATCAAAGTGGGCACCAAAGTATGTTAGTGAAAGGGTTAAATGGCTTTGGGCCACTGATCTAACACCAGAGTTGCATATCTAGTGATGCCTCTAATCAAACTGAAGTGACTCCAGCCTGGCCCAAAGGGGTTCTGGGCATCAGAACTGGCATCAAAGTGGGCACACAGCCAATTTTCACAGATTTGAATAAGTAACTGGTGTTTTTGAGGGGTTAAATGGCTTTGGGCCACTGATCTTACACCACATTTACATACCTAGTGATGTCCCACATCAAATTCAGATCATTCCAGCCTGGCCCAAACAGGTTCTGGGCATCAGAACTGGCAACAAAGTTGGCAAAATCGCAGTTTTCACAGATTTGAATAAGTAACTGGTGTTATTCAGGGGTTAAATGGCTTTGGGCCCCTGATCTCACACCAAATTTACATACCTAGTGATGCCACACATCAAATTCAGATCACTCCAGCCTGGCCCAAACAGTTTCTGGGCATCAGAACTGGCATCAAAGTGGGCAAAACCTCAGTTTTCACAGATTTGAATAAGTAACTGGTGTTTTTGAGGGGTTAAATGGCTTTGGGCCACTGATCTCACACCACATTTACATACCTAGTGATGCCGCACATCAAATTCAGATCACTACAGCCTGGCCCAAACAGGTTCTGGGCATCAGAACTGGCATCAAAGTGGGCAAAACCCCAGTTTTACAGATTTGAATAAGTAACTGGTGTTTTTGAGGGGTTAAATGGCTTTGGGCCACTGATCTCACACCACAGTTACATACCTAGTGATGACACACATCAAATTCAGATCACTCCAGCCTGGCCCAAACAGGTTCTGGGCATCAGAACTGGCATCAAAGTGGGCACACAGCCAATTTTCACAGATTTGAATAAGTAACTGGTGTTTTTGAGGGGTTAAATGGCTTTGGGCCACTGATCTTACACCACACTTACATACCTAGTGATGCCACACATCAAATTCAGATCACTACAGCCTGGCCCAAACAGGTTCTGGGCATCAGAACTGGCATCAAAGTGGGCAAAAACCTAGTTTTACAGATTTGAATAAGTAACTGGTGTTTTTGAGGGGTTAAATGGCTTTGGGCCACTGATCTCACACCACAGTTACATACCTAGTGATGCCACACATCAAATTAAGATCACTCCAGCCTGGCCCAAACAGGTTCTGGGCATCAGAACTGGCATCAAAGTGGGCACACAGCCAATTTTCACAGATTTGAATAAGTAACTGGTGTTTTTGAGGGGTTAATTGGCTTTGGGCCACTGATCTTACACCATATTTACATACCTAGTGATGCCACACATCAAATTCAGATCACTCCAGCCTTGCCCAAACAGTTTCTGGGCATCAGAACTGGCATCAAAGTGGGCAAAACCTC
The DNA here is from genome assembly GCF_048569485.1 of Anomaloglossus baeobatrachus. NCBI lineage: Eukaryota > Metazoa > Chordata > Amphibia > Anura > Aromobatidae > Anomaloglossus > Anomaloglossus baeobatrachus. The sequence goes on along the minus strand of NC_134356.1, from coordinate 293,981,505 downwards.
AGTTTTCACAGATTTGAATAAGTAACTGGTGTTTTTGAGGGGTTAAATGGCTTTGGGCCACTGATCTCACACCACAGTTACATACCTAGTGATGCCACACATCAAATTCAGATCACTCCAGCCTGGCCCAAACAGTTTCTGGGCATCAGAATTGGCATCAAAGTGGGCAAAACCTCAGTTTTCACAGATTTGAATAAGTAACTGGTGTTTTTGAGGGGTTAAATGGCTTTGGGCCACTGATCTCACACTACATTGACATACCTAGTGATGCCACACATCAAATTCAGATCACTACAGCCTTTCCCAAACAGGTTCTGGGCATCAGAACTGGCATCAAAGTGGGCACACAGCCAATTTTCACAGATTTGAATAAGTAACTGATGTTTGTGAGGGGTTAAATGGCTTTGGGCCACTGATCTCACACCACATTTACATACCTAGTGATGCCACACATCAAATTCAGATCACTACAGCCTGGCCCAAACAGGTTCTGGGCATCAGAACTGGCATCAAAGTTGGCAAAATCGCAGTTTTCACAGATTTGAATAAGTAACTGGTGTTTTTTAGGGGTTAAATGGCTTTGGACCACTGATCTCACACCATATTTACATACCTAGTAATGCCACACATCAAATTCAGATCACTACAGCCTGGCCCAAACAGGTTCTGGGCATCAGAACTGGCATCAAAGTGGGCACACAGCCAATTTTCACAGATTTGAATAAGTAACTGGTGTTTTTGAGGGGTGAAATGGCTTTGGGCCACTGATCTCACACTACATTTACATACCTAGTGATGCCACACATCAAATTCAGATCACTCCAGGCTGGCCCAAACAGATTCTGGGCATCAGAACTGGCATCAAAGTTGGCAAAATCGCAGTTTTCACAGATTTGAATAAGTAACTGGTGTTTTTGAGGGGTTAAATGGCTTTGGACCACTGATCTCACACCACAGTTACATACCTAGTGATGCCACACATCAAATTCAGATCACTCCAGCCTGGCCCAAACTGGGCATCAGAACTGGCATCAAAGTGGGCACCAAAGTATGTTAGTGAAAGGGTTAAATGGCTTTGGGCCACTGATCTAACACCAGAGTTGCATATCTAGTGATGCCTCTAATCAAACTGAAGTGACTCCAGCCTGGCCCAAAGGGGTTCTGGGCATCAGAACTGGCATCAAAGTGGGCACACAGCCAATTTTCACAGATTTGAATAAGTAACTGGTGTTTTTGAGGGGTTAAATGGCTTTGGGCCACTGATCTTACACCACATTTACATACCTAGTGATGTCCCACATCAAATTCAGATCATTCCAGCCTGGCCCAAACAGGTTCTGGGCATCAGAACTGGCAACAAAGTTGGCAAAATCGCAGTTTTCACAGATTTGAATAAGTAACTGGTGTTATTCAGGGGTTAAATGGCTTTGGGCCCCTGATCTCACACCAAATTTACATACCTAGTGATGCCACACATCAAATTCAGATCACTCCAGCCTGGCCCAAACAGTTTCTGGGCATCAGAACTGGCATCAAAGTGGGCAAAACCTCAGTTTTCACAGATTTGAATAAGTAACTGGTGTTTTTGAGGGGTTAAATGGCTTTGGGCCACTGATCTCACACCACATTTACATACCTAGTGATGCCGCACATCAAATTCAGATCACTACAGCCTGGCCCAAACAGGTTCTGGGCATCAGAACTGGCATCAAAGTGGGCAAAACCCCAGTTTTACAGATTTGAATAAGTAACTGGTGTTTTTGAGGGGTTAAATGGCTTTGGGCCACTGATCTCACACCACAGTTACATACCTAGTGATGACACACATCAAATTCAGATCACTCCAGCCTGGCCCAAACAGGTTCTGGGCATCAGAACTGGCATCAAAGTGGGCACACAGCCAATTTTCACAGATTTGAATAAGTAACTGGTGTTTTTGAGGGGTTAAATGGCTTTGGGCCACTGATCTTACACCACACTTACATACCTAGTGATGCCACACATCAAATTCAGATCACTACAGCCTGGCCCAAACAGGTTCTGGGCATCAGAACTGGCATCAAAGTGGGCAAAAACCTAGTTTTACAGATTTGAATAAGTAACTGGTGTTTTTGAGGGGTTAAATGGCTTTGGGCCACTGATCTCACACCACAGTTACATACCTAGTGATGCCACACATCAAATTAAGATCACTCCAGCCTGGCCCAAACAGGTTCTGGGCATCAGAACTGGCATCAAAGTGGGCACACAGCCAATTTTCACAGATTTGAATAAGTAACTGGTGTTTTTGAGGGGTTAATTGGCTTTGGGCCACTGATCTTACACCATATTTACATACCTAGTGATGCCACACATCAAATTCAGATCACTCCAGCCTTGCCCAAACAGTTTCTGGGCATCAGAACTGGCATCAAAGTGGGCAAAACCTCAGTTTTCACAGATTTGAATAAGTAACTGGTGTTTTTGAGGGGTTAAATGGCTTTGGGCCACTGATCTCACACCACAGTTACATACCTAGTGATGCCACACATCAAATTCAGATCACTCCAGCCTGGCCCAAACAGTTTCTGGGCATCAGAATTGGCATCAAAGTGGGCAAAACCTCAGTTTTCACAGATTTGAATAAGTAACTGGTGTTTTTGAGGGGTTAAATGGCTTTGGGCCACTGATCTCACACTACATTGACATACCTAGTGATGCCACACATCAAATTCAGATCACTCCAGCCTGGCCCAAACAGGTTCTGGGCATCAGAACTGGCATCAAAGTGGGCACACAGCCAATTTTCACAGATTTGAATAAGTAACTGGTGTTTTTGAGGGGTTAAATGGCTTTGGGCCACTGATCTCACACCACATTTACATACCTAGTGTTGCCGCACATCAAATTCAGATCACTCCAGCCTAGCCCAAACAGGTTCTGGGCATCAGAACTGGCATCAAAGTGGGCAAAACCACAGTTTTCATAGATTTGAATAAGTAACTGGTGTTTTTGAGGGGTTAAATGGCTTTGGGCCACTGATGTCACACCACATTTACATACCTAGTGATGCCGCACATCAAATTCAGATCACTCCAGCCTGGCCCAAACAGGTTCTGGGCATCAGAACTGGCATCAAAGTGGGCACACAGCCAATTTTCACAGATTTGAATAAGTAACTGGTGTTTTTGAGGGGTTAAATGGCTTTGGGCCACTGATCTCACACTACATTTACATACCTAGTGATGCCACACATCAAATTCAGATCACTCCAGGCTGGCCCAAACAGATTCTGGGCATCAGAACTGGCATCAAAGTTGGCAAAATCGCAGTTTTCACAGATTTGAATAAGTAACTGGTGTTTTTGAGGGGTTAAATGGCTTTGGACCACTGATCTCACACCACAGTTACATACCTAGTGATGCCACACATCAAATTCAGATCACTCCAGCCTGGCCCAAACTGGGCATCAGAACTGGCATCAAAGTGGGCACCAAAGTATGTTAGTGAAAGGGTTAAATGGCTTTGGGCCACTGATCTAACACCAGAGTTGCATATCTAGTGATGCCTCTAATCAAACTGAAGTGACTCCAGCCTGGCCCAAAGGGGTTCTGGGCATCAGAACTGGCATCAAAGTGGGCACACAGCCAATTTTCACAGATTTGAATAAGTAACTGGTGTTTTTGAGGGGTTAAATGGCTTTGGGCCACTGATCTTACACCACATTTACATACCTAGTGATGTCCCACATCAAATTCAGATCATTCCAGCCTGGCCCAAACAGGTTCTGGGCATCAGAACTGGCAACAAAGTTGGCAAAATCGCAGTTTTCACAGATTTGAATAAGTAACTGGTGTTATTCAGGGGTTAAATGGCTTTGGGCCCCTGATCTCACACCAAATTTACATACCTAGTGATGCCACACATCAAATTCAGATCACTCCAGCCTGGCCCAAACAGTTTCTGGGCATCAGAACTGGCATCAAAGTGGGCAAAACCTCAGTTTTCACAGATTTGAATAAGTAACTGGTGTTTTTGAGGGGTTAAATGGCTTTGGGCCACTGATCTCACACCACATTTACATACCTAGTGATGCCGCACATCAAATTCAGATCACTACAGCCTGGCCCAAACAGGTTCTGGGCATCAGAACTGGCATCAAAGTGGGCAAAACCCCAGTTTTACAGATTTGAATAAGTAACTGGTGTTTTTGAGGGGTTAAATGGCTTTGGGCCACTGATCTCACACCACAGTTACATACCTAGTGATGACACACATCAAATTCAGATCACTCCAGCCTGGCCCAAACAGGTTCTGGGCATCAGAACTGGCATCAAAGTGGGCACACAGCCAATTTTCACAGATTTGAATAAGTAACTGGTGTTTTTGAGGGGTTAAATGGCTTTGGGCCACTGATCTTACACCACACTTACATACCTAGTGATGCCACACATCAAATTCAGATCACTACAGCCTGGCCCAAACAGGTTCTGGGCATCAGAACTGGCATCAAAGTGGGCAAAAACCTAGTTTTACAGATTTGAATAAGTAACTGGTGTTTTTGAGGGGTTAAATGGCTTTGGGCCACTGATCTCACACCACAGTTACATACCTAGTGATGCCACACATCAAATTAAGATCACTCCAGCCTGGCCCAAACAGGTTCTGGGCATCAGAACTGGCATCAAAGTGGGCACACAGCCAATTTTCACAGATTTGAATAAGTAACTGGTGTTTTTGAGGGGTTAATTGGCTTTGGGCCACTGATCTTACACCATATTTACATAGCTAGTGATGCCACACATCAAATTCAGATCACTCCAGCCTTGCCCAAACAGTTTCTGGGCATCAGAACTGGCATCAAAGTGGGCAAAACCTCAGTTTTCACAGATTTGAATAAGTAACTGGTGTTTTTGAGGGGTTAAATGGCTTTGGGCCACTGATCTCACACCACAGTTACATACCTAGTGATGCCACACATCAAATTCAGATCACTCCAGCCTGGCCCAAACAGTTTCTGGGCATCAGAATTGGCATCAAAGTGGGCAAAACCTCAGTTTTCACAGATTTGAATAAGTAACTGGTGTTTTTGAGGGGTTAAATGGCTTTGGGCCACTGATCTCACACCACATTTACATACCTAGTGATGCCACACATCAAATTCAGATCACTCCAGCCTGGCCCAAACAGGTTCTGGGCATCAGAACTGGCATCAAAGTGGGCACACAGCCAATTTTCACAGATTTGAATAAGTAACTGGTGTTTTTGAGGGATTAAATGGCTTTGGGCCACTGATCTCACACCACATTTACATACCTAGTGTTGCCGCACATCAAATTCAGATCACTCCAGCCTAGCCCAAACAGGTTCTGGGCATCAGAACTGGCATCAAAGTGGGCAAAACCACAGTTTTCATAGATTTGAATAAGTAACTGGTGTTTTTGAGGGGTTAAATGGCTTTGGGCCACTGATGTCACACCACATTTACATACCTAGTGATGCCGCACATCAAATTCAGATCACTCCAGCCTGGCCCAAACAGGTTCTGGGCATCAAAACTGGCATCAAAGTGGTCAAAACCCCAGTTTTCACAGATTTGAATAAGTAACTGGTGTTTTTGAGGGGTTAAATGGCTTTGGGCCACTGATCTCACACCACATTTACATACCTAGTGATGCCACACATGAAATTCAGATCACTCCAGCCTGGCCCAAACAGGTTCTGGGCATCAGAACTGGCATCAAAGTGGGCACACAGCCAATTTTCACAGATTTGAATAAGTAACTGGTGTTTTTGAGGGGTTAAATGGCTTTGGGCCACTGATCTTACACCACATTTACATACCTAGTGTTGCCGCACATCAAATTCTGATAACTCCAGCCTGGCCCAAACAGGTTCTGGGCATCAGAACTGGCATCAAAGTGGGCAAAACCCCAGTTTTCATAGATTTGAATAAGTAACTGGTGTTTCTGAGGGGTTAAATGGCTTTGGGCCACTGATCTCACACTACATTTACATACCTAGTGACGCCACACATCAAATTCAGATCACTCCAGCCTGGCCCAAACAGGTTCTGGGCATCAGAACTGGCATCAAAGTTGGCAAAATCGCAGTTTTCACAGATTTGAATAAGTAACTGGTGTTTTTGAGGGGTTAAATGGCTTTGGGCCACTGATCTCACACTACATTGACATACCTAGTGATGCCACACATCAAATTCAGATCACTACAGCCTTTCCCAAACAGGTTCTGGGCATCAGAACTGGCATCAAAGTGGGCACACAGCCAATTTTCACAGATTTGAATAAGTAACTGGTGTTTTTGAGGGGTTAAATGGCTTTGGGCCACTGATCTCACACCACATTTACATACCTAGTGTTGCCGCACATCAAATTCAGATCACTCCAGCCTAGCCCAAACAGGTTCTGGGCATCAGAACTGGCATCAAAGTGGGCAAAACCACAGTTTTCACAGATTTGAATAAGTAACTGGTGTTTTTGAGGGGTTAAATGGCTTTGGGCCACTGATCTCACACTACGTTTACATACCTAGTGAGGCCACACATCAAATTCAGATCACTCCAGGCTGGCCCAAACAGATTCTGGGCATCAGAACTGGCATCAAAGTTGGCAAAATCGCAGTTTTCACAGATTTGAATAAGTAACTGGTGTTTTTGAGGGGTTAAATGGCTTTGGGCCACTGATCTCACACCACAGTTACATACCTAGTGATGCCACACATCAAATTCAGATCACTCCAGCCTGGCCCAAACTGGGCATCAGAACTGGCATCAAAGTGGGCACCAAAGTATGTTAGTGAAAGGGTTAAATGGCTTTGGGCCACTGATCTAACACCAGAGTTGCATATCTAGTGATGCCTCTAATCAAACTGAAGTGACTCCAGCCTGGCCCAAAGGGGTTCTGGGCATCAGAACTGGCATCAAAGTGGGCACACAGCCAATTTTCACAGATTTGAATAAGTAACTGGTGTTTTTGAGGGGTTAAATGGCTTTGGGCCACTGATCTTACACCACATTTACATACCTAGTGATGTCCCACATCAAATTCAGATCATTCCAGCCTGGCCCAAACAGGTTCTGGGCATCAGAACTGGCAACAAAGTTGGCAAAATCGCAGTTTTCACAGATTTGAATAAGTAACTGGTGTTATTCAGGGGTTAAATGGCTTTGGGCCCCTGATCTCACACCAAATTTACATACCTAGTGATGCCACACATCAAATTCAGATCACTCCAGCCTGGCCCAAACAGTTTCTGGGCATCAGAACTGGCATCAAAGTGGGCAAAACCTCAGTTTTCACAGATTTGAATAAGTAACTGGTGTTTTTGAGGGGTTAAATGGCTTTGGGCCACTGATCTCACACCACATTTACATACCTAGTGATGCCGCACATCAAATTCAGATCACTACAGCCTGGCCCAAACAGGTTCTGGGCATCAGAACTGGCATCAAAGTGGGCAAAACCCCAGTTTTACAGATTTGAATAAGTAACTGGTGTTTTTGAGGGGTTAAATGGCTTTGGGCCACTGATCTCACACCACAGTTACATACCTAGTGATGACACACATCAAATTCAGATCACTCCAGCCTGGCCCAAACAGGTTCTGGGCATCAGAACTGGCATCAAAGTGGGCACACAGCCAATTTTCACAGATTTGAATAAGTAACTGGTGTTTTTGAGGGGTTAAATGGCTTTGGGCCACTGATCTTACACCACACTTACATACCTAGTGATGCCACACATCAAATTCAGATCACTACAGCCTGGCCCAAACAGGTTCTGGGCATCAGAACTGGCATCAAAGTGGGCAAAAACCTAGTTTTACAGATTTGAATAAGTAACTGGTGTTTTTGAGGGGTTAAATGGCTTTGGGCCACTGATCTCACACCACAGTTACATACCTAGTGATGCCACACATCAAATTAAGATCACTCCAGCCTGGCCCAAACAGGTTCTGGGCATCAGAACTGGCATCAAAGTGGGCACACAGCCAATTTTCACAGATTTGAATAAGTAACTGGTGTTTTTGAGGGGTTAATTGGCTTTGGGCCACTGATCTTACACCATATTTACATAGCTAGTGATGCCACACATCAAATTCAGATCACTCCAGCCTTGCCCAAACAGTTTCTGGGCATCAGAACTGGCATCAAAGTGGGCAAAACCTCAGTTTTCACAGATTTGAATAAGTAACTGGTGTTTTTGAGGGGTTAAATGGCTTTGGGCCACTGATCTCACACCACAGTTACATACCTAGTGATGCCACACATCAAATTCAGATCACTCCAGCCTGGCCCAAACAGTTTCTGGGCATCAGAATTGGCATCAAAGTGGGCAAAACCTCAGTTTTCACAGATTTGAATAAGTAACTGGTGTTTTTGAGGGGTTAAATGGCTTTGGGCCACTGATCTCACACCACATTTACATACCTAGTGATGCCACACATCAAATTCAGATCACTCCAGCCTGGCCCAAACAGGTTCTGGGCATCAGAACTGGCATCAAAGTGGGCACACAGCCAATTTTCACAGATTTGAATAAGTAACTGGTGTTTTTGAGGGATTAAATGGCTTTGGGCCACTGATCTCACACCACATTTACATACCTAGTGTTGCCGCACATCAAATTCAGATCACTCCAGCCTAGCCCAAACAGGTTCTGGGCATCAGAACTGGCATCAAAGTGGGCAAAACCACAGTTTTCATAGATTTGAATAAGTAACTGGTGTTTTTGAGGGGTTAAATGGCTTTGGGCCACTGATGTCACACCACATTTACATACCTAGTGATGCCGCACATCAAATTCAGATCACTCCAGCCTGGCCCAAACAGGTTCTGGGCATCAAAACTGGCATCAAAGTGGTCAAAACCCCAGTTTTCACAGATTTGAATAAGTAACTGGTGTTTTTGAGGGGTTAAATGGCTTTGGGCCACTGATCTCACACCACATTTACATACCTAGTGATGCCACACATGAAATTCAGATCACTCCAGCCTGGCCCAAACAGGTTCTGGGCATCAGAACTGGCATCAAAGTGGGCACACAGCCAATTTTCACAGATTTGAATAAGTAACTGGTGTTTTTGAGGGGTTAAATGGCTTTGGGCCACTGATCTTACACCACATTTACATACCTAGTGTTGCCGCACATCAAATTCTGATAACTCCAGCCTGGCCCAAACAGGTTCTGGGCATCAGAACTGGCATCAAAGTGGGCAAAACCCCAGTTTTCATAGATTTGAATAAGTAACTGGTGTTTCTGAGGGGTTAAATGGCTTTGGGCCACTGATCTCACACTACATTTACATACCTAGTGACGCCACACATCAAATTCAGATCACTCCAGCCTGGCCCAAACAGGTTCTGGGCATCAGAACTGGCATCAAAGTTGGCAAAATCGCAGTTTTCACAGATTTGAATAAGTAACTGGTGTTTTTGAGGGGTTAAATGGCTTTGGGCCACTGATCTCACACTACATTGACATACCTAGTGATGCCACACATCAAATTCAGATCACTACAGCCTTTCCCAAACAGGTTCTGGGCATCAGAACTGGCATCAAAGTGGGCACACAGCCAATTTTCACAGATTTGAATAAGTAACTGGTGTTTTTGAGGGGTTAAATGGCTTTGGGCCACTGATCTCACACCACATTTACATACCTAGTGTTGCCGCACATCAAATTCAGATCACTCCAGCCTAGCCCAAACAGGTTCTGGGCATCAGAACTGGCATCAAAGTGGGCAAAACCACAGTTTTCACAGATTTGAATAAGTAACTGGTGTTTTTGAGGGGTTAAATGGCTTTGGGCCACTGATCTCACACTACGTTTACATACCTAGTGAGGCCACACATCAAATTCAGATCACTCCAGGCTGGCCCAAACAGATTCTGGGCATCAGAACTGGCATCAAAGTTGGCAAAATCGCAGTTTTCACAGATTTGAATAAGTAACTGGTGTTTTTGAGGGGTTAAATGGCTTTGGGCCACTGATCTCACACCACAGTTACATACCTAGTGATGCCACACATCAAATTCAGATCACTCCAGCCTGGCCCAAACTGGGCATCAGAACTGGCATCAAAGTGGGCACACAGCCAATTTTCACAGATTTGAATAAGTAACTGGTGTTTTTGAGGGATTAAATGGCTTTGGGCCACTGATCTCACACCACATTTACATACCTAGTGTTGCCGCACATCAAATTCAGATAACTCCAGCCTGGCCCAAACAGGTTCTGGGCATCAGAACTGGCATCAAAGTGGGCAAAACCCCAGTTTTCATAGATTTGAATAAGTAACTGGTGTTTTTGAGGGGTTAAATGGCTTTGGGCCACTGATCTCACACTACATTTACATACCTAGTGAGGCCACACATCAAATTCAGATCACTCCAGCCTGGCCCAAACAGGTTCTGGGCATCAGAACTGGCATCAAAGTGGGCAAAATCGCAGTTTTCACAGATTTGAATAAGTAACTGGTGTTTTTGAGGGGTTAAATGGCTTTGGGCCACTGATCTCACACTACATTTACATACCTAGGGATGCCACACATCAAATTCATATCACTCCAGCCTGGCCCAAACAGGTTCTGGGCATCAAAACTGGCATCAAAGTGGGCAAAACCCCAGTTTTCACAGATTTGAATAAGTAACTGGTGTTTTTGAGGGGTTAAATGGCTTTGGGCCACTGATCTCACACCACATTTACATACCTAGTGTTGCCGCACATCAAATTCAGATAACTCCAGCCTGGCCCAAACAGGTTCTGAGCATCAGAACTGGCATCAAAGTGAGCAAAACCTCAGTTTTCATAGATTTGAATAAGTAACTGGTGTTTTTGAGGGGTTAAATGGCTTTGGGACACTGATCTCACACTACATTTACATACCTAGTGATGCCACACATCAAATTCAGATCACTCCAGCCTGGCCCAAACAGGTTCTGAGCATCAGAACTGGCATCAAAGTGGGCAAAACCCCAGTTTTCACAGATTTGAATAAGTAACTGATGTTTTTGAGGGGTTAAATGGCTTTGGGCCACTGATCTCACACCACATTTACATACCTAGTGATGCCACACATCAAATTCAGATCACTGCAGCCTGGCTCAAACAGGTTCTGGGCATCAGAACTGGCATCAAAGTGGGCACACAGCCAATTTTCACAGATTTGAATAAGTAACTGGTGTTTTTGAGGGGTTAAATGGCTTTGGGCCACAGATCTTACACCACATTTACATACCTAGTGATGCCACACATCAAATTCAGATCACTCCAGCCTGGCCCAAACAGGTTCTGGGCATCAGAACTGGCATCAAAGTGGGCAAAACCCCAGTTTTCACAGATTTGAATAAGTAACTGGTGTTTTTGAGGGGTTAAATGGCTTTGGGCCACTGACCTCACACCACATTCACATACCTAGTGATGCCGCACATCAAATTCAGATCACTCCAGCCTGGCCCAAACAGTTTCTGGGCATCAGAACTGGCATCAAAGTGGGCAAAACCCCAGTTTTCACAGATTTGAATAAGTAACTGGTGTTTTTGAGGGGTTAAATGGCTTTGGGCCACTGATGTCACACCACATTTACATACCTAGTGATGCCACACATGAAATTCAGATCACTCCAGCCTGGCCCAAACAGGTTCTGGGCATCAGAACTGGCATCAAAGTGGGCACACAGCCAATTTTCACAGATTTGAATAAGTAACTGGTGTTTTTGAGAGGTTAATTGGCTTTGGGCCACTGATCTCACACTACATTTACATACCTAGTGATGCCACACATCAAATTCATATCACTCCAGCCTGGCCCAAACAGGTTCTGGGCATCAGAACTGGCATCAAAGTGGGCACACAGCCAATTTTCACAGATTTGAATAAGTAACTGGTGTTTTTGAGGGGTTAATTGGCTTTGGGCCACTGATCTTACACTACATTTACATACCTAGTGATGCCACACATCAAATTCAGATCACTCCAGCCTGGCCCAAACAGGTTCTGGGCATCAGAACTGGCATCAAAGTGGGCACACAGCCAATTTTCACAGATTTGAATAAGTAATTGGTGTTTTTGAGGGGTTAAATGGCTTTGGGCCACTAATCTTACACCACACTTACATACCTAGTGATGCCACACATCAAATTCAGATCACTACAGCCTGGCCCAAACAGGTTCTGGGCATCAGAACTGGCATCAAAGTGGGCAAAAACCTAGTTTTACAGATTTGAATAAGTAGCTGGTGTTTTTGAGGGGTTAAATGGCTTTGGGCCACTGATCTCACACCACAGTTACATACCTAGTGATGCCACACATCAAATTCAGATCACTCCAGCCTGGCCCAAACAGGTTCTAGGCATCAGAACTGGCATCAAAGTGGGCACACAGCCAATTTTCACAGATTTGAATAAGTAACTGGTGTTTTTGAGGGGTTAATTGGCTTTGGGCCACTGATCTTACACCACATTTACATACCTAGTGATGCCACACATCAAATTCAGATCACTACAGCCTGGCCCAAACAGGTTCTGGGCATCAGAACTGGCATCAAAGTTGGCAAAATCGCAGTTTTCACAGATTTGAATAAGTAACTGGTGTTTTTGAGGGGTTAAATGGCTTTGGGCCACTGATCTCACACTACATTGACATACCTAGTGATGCCACACATCAAATTCAGATCACTACAGCCTTTCCCAAACAGGTTCTGGGCATCAGAACTGGCATCAAAGTGGGCACACAGCCAATTTTCACAGATTTGAATAAGTAACTGATGTTTTTGAGGGGTTAAATGGCTTTGGGCCACTGATCTCACACCACATTTACATACCTAGTGATGCCACACATCAAATTCAGATCACTACAGCCTGGCCCAAACAGGTTCTGTAGTTATGGTAGTGGTGGTATGTAGTGGTGTAAGATCAGTGTCCCAAAGCCAATTAACCCCTCAAAAACACTGGTTACTTATTCAAATCTGTGAAAATTGGCTGTGTGCCCACTTTGATGCCAGTTCTGATGCCCAGAACCTGTTTGGGCCAGGCTGGAGTTATCTGAATTTGATGTGCGGCAACACTAGGTATGTAAATGTGGTGTGAGATCAGTGGCCCAAAGCCATTTAATCCCTCAAAAACACCAGTTACTTATTCAAATCTGTGAAAATTGGCTGTGTGCCCACTTTGATGCCAGTTCTGATGCCCAGTTTGGGCCAGGCTGGAGTGATCTGAATTTGATGTGTGGCATCACTAGGTATGTAAGTGTTGTGTAAGATCAGTGGCCCAAAGCCATTTAACCCCTCAAAAACACCAGTTACTTATTCAAATCTGTGAAAATTGGCTGTGTGCCCACTTTGATGCCAGTTCTGATGCCCAGAACCTGTTTGGGCCAGGCTGGAGTGATCTGAATTTGATGTGTGTCATCACTAGGTATGTAACTGTGGTGTGAGATCAGTGGCCCAAAGCCATTTAACCCCTCAAAAACACCAGTTACTTATTCAAATCTGTAAAACTGGGGTTTTGCCCACTTTGATGCCAGTTCTGATGCCCAGAACCTGTTTGGGCCAGGCTGTAGTGATCTGAATTTGATGTGTGGCATCACTAGGTATGTAAGTGTGATGTGAGATCAGTGGCCCAAAGCCATTTAACCCCTCAAAAACACCAGTTACTTATTCAAATCTATGAAAACTGGGGTTTTGCCCACTTTGATGCCAGTTCTGATGCCCAGAACCTGTTTGGGCCAGGCTGGAGTGATCTGAATTTGATGTGCGGCATCACTAGGTATGTAAATGTGGTGTGAGATCAGTGGCCCAAAGCCATTTAACCCCTCAAAAACACCAGTTACTTATTCAAATCTGTGAAAACTGAGGTTTTGCCCACTTTGATGCCAGTTCTGATGCCCAGAAACTGTTTGGGCCAGGCTGGAGTGATCTGAATTTGATGTGTGGCATCACTAGGTATGTAAATTTGGTGTGAGATCAGTGGCCCAAAGCCATTTAACCCCTGAATAACACCAGTTACTTATTCAAATCTGTGAAAACTGCGATTTTGCCAACTTTGTTGCCAGTTCTGATGCCCAGAACCTGTTTGGGCCAGGCTGGAGTGATCTGAATTTGATGTGTGTCATCACTAGGTATGTAACTGTGGTGTGAGATCAGTGGCCCAAAGCCATTTAACCCCTCAAAAACACCAGTTACTTATTCAAATCTGTAAAACTGGGGTTTTGCCCACTTTGATGCCAGTTCTGATGCCCAGAACCTGTTTGGGCCAGGCTGTAGTGATCTGAATTTGATGTGTGGCATCACTAGGTATGTAAGTGTGATGTGAGATCAGTGGCCCAAAGCCATTTAACCCCTCAAAAACACCAGTTACTTATTCAAATCTATGAAAACTGGGGTTTTGCCCACTTTGATGCCAGTTCTGATGCCCAGAACCTGTTTGGGCCAGGCTGGAGTGATCTGAATTTGATGTGCGGCATCACTAGGTATGTAAATGTGGTGTGAGATCAGTGGCCCAAAGCCATTTAACCCCTCAAAAACACCAGTTACTTATTCAAATCTGTGAAAACTGAGGTTTTGCCCACTTTGATGCCAGTTCTGATGCCCAGAAATTGTTTGGGCCAGGCTGGAGTGATCTGAATTTGATGTGTGGCATCACTAGGTATGTAAATTTGGTGTGAGATCAGTGGCCCAAAGCCATTTAACCCCTGAATAACACCAGTTACTTATTCAAATCTGTGAAAACTGCGATTTTGCCAACTTTGTTGCCAGTTCTGATGCCCAGAACCTGTTTGGGCCAGGCTGGAGTGATCTGAATTTGATGTGTGGCATCACTAGGTATGTAAATGTGGTGTAAGATCAGTGGCCCAAAGCCATTTAACCCCTCAAAAAAACAGTTACTTATTCAAATCTGTGAAAATTGGCTGTGTGCCCACTTTGATGCCAGTTCTGATGCCCAGAACCCCTTTGGGCCAGGCTGGAGTCACTTCAGTTTGATTAGAGGCATCACTAGATATGCAATTCTGGTGTTAGATCAGTGGCCCAAAGCCATTTAACCCTTTCACTAACATACTTTGGTGCCCACTTTGATGCCCATTTTTATGCCAGTTTTATAATTTTTGCAGCTGGTTTTGAGTGTATTTATATTAGGGCACATCAGTGCATTGTATTTTATTATTGTCATGTGTTATTTTTGTTGTTAAACGTGTAAAAAACTGAAAAAACTAAATTGCCGAATAAGAAACTGACGAATAAGAAACCAACTTCAGCCCCGAATAAGAAACTGGACGAATAAGAAACCAACTTCAGCATCGTAAGCAGTTGAGTGTCTGAATGATTCACTTGATACTTTCCTGACTTATCTTCAGTGACATCGGAAGTCGTAAACAGATGCTGGATTACATTCTATTTTTATCCACATTTGTGCCACTTGCTAAATATTAACTTTTTCTTTTAAAGCTTTAGATGTAATGATGACATCATTGATGATTTTTGCAGATAATGCTATTTACTAGTTCCCTTCATTCCAGTTTATGCTTTGTTTTGTCAAGATTATGATGTTGTGAACTCTAGGAGCCCATACACAATAGATTAATGGGGGTTTCAGACACCCATGTCAAAATCTAAAATGCCTGTAATGCTCATAATTCCTTCAGGTGTGATCATTTATATAGTAGAACCTCACTTCATAAAGGTACACACCACTCTCACCTTTGTTCACATCCTGACAATACACATTAACTTGCCTTAACAAACTATACTTGA
This sequence comes from Anomaloglossus baeobatrachus, assembly GCF_048569485.1. Taxonomy (NCBI): domain Eukaryota; kingdom Metazoa; phylum Chordata; class Amphibia; order Anura; family Aromobatidae; genus Anomaloglossus; species Anomaloglossus baeobatrachus. The sequence goes on along the minus strand of NC_134356.1, from coordinate 293,965,759 downwards.
TATCAGTTTTTTCTGGATGACAAAAAAAAAAATACTTGGGAAAACTTGGATTTTGGGAACAGGTGTATGTGTGTTGGTGTTTTGTTTTTTTTTTAATATATTATAAAATATTTTAGTCCCCCATTGGGGGCAGTCAATGCTTGGCTTGTTTAATGTTTGACTGTTGGGCAGCCTATTTAAACTCTCTCTTTCTGTGGATTTGATAGACTATAGTGCGTTGCAGACCTGGTAATCATTAACACGTCTCTGACAAAGAATTACGTTGGCACCCCGCAACCGAGCTGCAGGGTGCCGATGGAGGGAGCACTTTTCCTCTATCAAACTCCTCATGTATTATTATCAGTATTGACAGATAAGACATTCAACACTGATTCTAGCAGCTGCAGCAGAAACTCTTATGTGTATATCAATCTGGCTCCAACAGCTGATTGCAATGGTGCAGAAAATGATGGATATATGTGTCACGAAGCACTAACTAATATATGCTAATGTGCCAATAAGGGATATGTATGTCATATAGCTCTTAGGTGTTAAAGCAGGGGTCTCAAACTCGGATGGGTGTATGGGCCGCACAGAGGAAAAAAAATAATTTGGAGGGCCGCATTCTTTGCAGGACAAAGTGACATTTTTATTGGTACCATATATAATATATATATTTTATTTTTTTTTTACACACCTTGGGATCACTGATTTTGAACATTTTTACTTGTTCATTATAGCAAACGTGAACATTCTTTGTTTAAATATAAACATTTTTTATTTTTTTTTTTACATTTTATTCCTTTCTTGTAACTAATAGTCTTACAATTAGCACTACATAGAAATTTTGACCAACATCTTTTAGTAATGTTCCCCATATTGTTGTAACATGCCCATCCTAGTCTCCATCCCACGGTAATGTGCTCATCCTTGTCCCCATCCTAAAGTAATGTGCTCATCCTTGTCCCCATCCTAAAGTAATGTGCTCATCCTTGTCCCCATCCTAAAGTAATGTGCTCATCCTTGTCCCCATCCTAAAGTAATGTGCTCATCCTTGTCCCCATCCTAAAGTAATGTGTTCATCCTTGTCCCCATGTTATAGTAATATGTTCATCCTTGTCCCCATCCTATAGTAATGTCCCCAATCTATAGTAATGTGTCCATCCTTGTCCCCCATCCTATAGTAATGTTCCCCATCCTTGTCTCCTTGTAGCAATGTCCCCATCCTATAGTACTGTCCCCATTCTATAGTAATGTGCCCATCCTTTAGTAATGTGCCAACCTTGTCCCCACCCTATAGTAATGTCCCCAGCATTATCCCTATTCTATAGTAATGTTTCCCATCCTTATCCCCTTGTAGTAATGTCCCTATCCTACAGTAATTTGCCCACCTTGTCCCCATCCTGTAGTAATGTCCCCATCCTATAGTACTGTGCCTACCTTGTCCCCACCCTATAGTAATGTCCCCAGCCTTGTCCCCATCCTATAGTAATGTCCCCAGCCTTGTCCCCATCCTATAGTAATGTCCCCAGCCTTGTCCCCATTCTATAGTCATGTGCTCATCCTAGTCCCTATCCTATAGTAATGTCCCCATACTATAGTAATAATGTCCCCATCCAATAGTATTGTGCCCATCCTTGTAATGTCCCAATCCTATAGTAATGTCCCCAGCCTTATCCCCATCCCATAGTAATGTGCGCACTTTGTCCCCATCCTGTAGTAATGGGTCAGCAGCTCCACTCACCTTCCACAGACGCCGGAGTGAAGCTGAAGGGAGTGGTCTGCGGCCCCAGATCCACAGTGATTGGAGAGATTGGTCCCAAGGCCGGTCTCTCCAATCAGAGCTGGGGGCTGGTGAAACACAGGTCACCCAGCTCCAGCCAATGATCAGGGCTATAGCTGCTCTGATCATGGCTGGATTTCAAAGTTTCAGCGATTTTCAATGGCTGAAACATTAGTGGCTGTGATTGGCTGACGAACGCCACTCAGCCAATCACAGCCTCCGTAGGTCCGGGGAGGAGACACCATCCCTCCTGAGGTCCCCTCCTCCCCGAATCTAAGGTATTTGCTGCGATTTCGCCATGACGTACTGGGTATGTCATGGGTCCTTAAGTACCAGGGAGCCATAACGTACCCAGTACGTCATAGGTTGCTAAGGGGTTAACGTCCAACACACACACACACACAAACCATTCTTCTCACCTATCCCGCGCTCCCTCCGCTGCCTCACCTCTGCTTCGTGCAGCCCCCAGGCCCGTGCCCCCGTTCACTATCGCGGCAGTGTCACTGCCAGTGATTTACGCGAGATGATTGTATTGCCGGCGCAAGAGCGCAGCGCCGACAACACATTCATCTGACATACAGCGCAGACAGTGGCTGCAGCCCCTGCACCTCCCGCGATAGTGAACAGGGGCACGGGCCTGGGGGCCGCACGAACTACCCTGAGGGGCCGCATGCGGACCGCGGGCCGCGTGTTTGAGACCCCTGTGTTAAAGTATGTTGCTGGTTAAGCAAACAGGTTTTTTTAAACAATGGTTTATTAACTATCATAATACTGACCCAGTTATACACCTTTTAGCCAATATCGCACACAATACAGTATTCATTCAAACTTTTCATACATGTTCATTGACGCTAGGCAACAAAAGAACATTCTTTTTGGAATTATTCTTTGAACAAAATATTGTTCATTAACAAACTATCATTCTGTCTAAATTAAAAAATGTTTTGGCTGATTTTCATAAAATAAACCGCCACCAATTTTGTTTTGAAATGATTGCTTAGATTTGGTTGGCTAAAGGCTACTTTACACACTGCGATATCGGTCCCGATATCGCTAGTGTGGGTATCCGCCCCCATCTGTTGCGCGACACGGGCATATCGCTGCCCGTGCCGCACAACATCGCCCAGAGCCGTCACACATACTTACCTGTCCAGCGACGTCGCTGTGACCGGCGAACCGCCTCCTTTCTAAGGGGGCGGTCCGTGTGGCGTCACAGCGACGTCACTGAAACGTCACTGAACCGCCGCCCAATCGCAGCGGAGGGGCGGAGATGAGCGGGACGTAACATCCCGCCCACCTCCTTCCTTCCGCATAGCGGCCGGGAGGCAGGTAGGGAGAGCTTCCTCGCTCCTGCGGCGTCACACGCAGCGATGTGTGCTGCCGCAGGAACGACGAACAACCTCGTTACTGCTGAAGTAACGATAATTGAGAATGGACCCCCGTGTCGCCGATTAGCGATTTTGCACTGTTTTGCAACGATGCAAAATCGCTTATCGGTGTCACACGCAACGGCATCGCTAATGCGGCCGGATGTGCATCACAAAATCCGTGACCCCAACGACTCCGCATTAGCGATGTCGCAGCGTGTAAAGCCCGCTTAAAATGATTGTTCATTCTTAAGATTGTACTCCATGAAGGATCATTGCAATTGAATCTTCATTTTAATCAACGTTTATCTGTGCATGGGGGCTTTAAGGTCTTGTGCGCACACTGCGTTTTTATCTGCGGTTTTGCTGCAGAAATTACTTGAGAAATGTTTGTAACCTTTCTGCAGACATTTCCCAGCAAAACCTATGGGAAAAAAAAATAGCTGTGCGCACACTGCGTTTTTTTCTCAAGAACATTCTTTCTGCAGAATTTCTTGAGAAAAATCACTTTTCTAGTGCGCACATAGCCTAAAGGCTGCTTTACACACAACGACCTCACTAGTGATCTCGTTAGCAATGTGACACGCCAGATCGTATATATGATTTGCCGAAATCGCACATAGGTCGTTTTGTGACAGGTCGTTTTTGTAGCGCCGATGTGCGATCTCGGCAAATCGTATCTGCGATCTGGCGTGTCACATCGCTAACGAGATCGCTAGCGATATCGTTGTGTGTAAAGCAGCCTTAACTCTGCTTCAAAGATCAAGTCCTTTTCCTATATGTGTGTGTGTGTGTGTGTGTGTGTGTATGTGAGTACACCTCTCACATTTTTGTAAATATTTTATTATGTCTTTTCATGGGACAACACTGACGATATGACACTTTGATATAATATAACGTAGTCAGTGTCCAGCTGGTATAAGGGTACGTGCACATAATCAGTGTTCACAGCGTTTTGGATGCAGCATGCTTCAGCTGTGTCCAAAACGCAGTGTTGTACAATACAAGCATAGTGGATAGGATTTCTAGAAATCCTGTGCCCACTGTGATTGGTTTTCCCACAGCAAACACTGACCTGCAGTGCGGCTTTTCGAGCCGCAGCATGTCAACTGTTTACTGCGGAGCTGTAAGTGTCTTTCATAGGGAGAGCACAAGCGAGAGACCACAGCGCACTGAACCCTGATCATGAGCACGGACAGCTGCATTCTCCTGAGGAAGAGTCTCGCGGACCTGTAGGTCCCACTGAGTCAAGGACACGGCGAGTCCTGATCGTGTCCACGTACCCTAATAGTGTAAATTTGGTGTGCCCCCTAAATAAGTCAACAAACAACCATTAATATATAAATGACTGGAAATAAAACAGAGTACACCCCTGAGGGAAAATGGCCAAATTGTGCCCGATATGTTGTGTGGCCACTATTATTTTCAAGCACTGCCTTAACTATCTAGGGCAGGGAGTTCACTAGACCTTCATAGTTTGCCACCAAATTCCTCTTCCATCCTCCATGACAACATTATGGAGATGGTAGATTTACAGACACTGCGCTTCTCCACCTTCTGTTTGAGGATGCCTCACAGATGCTCAATAGGGTTTAGATCTGGAGACATACTTGGCAAGTCCAGCACCTTTACCCTCAGTTTCTTTAGCAAGGCAGTGGACATGTTTGGGGAAGTTATGTTGGAATACAAAGGGAGGGGATCATGCTCTGCTTGAGTACATCACAGTATATGTTGGCATTCATGGTTCCCTCAATGAACTGTAGCTCACCAAAGTTGGCAGCACTCGTGCAGTGCCAAACCATGACACTTCAATTGCTGTGCTTGACCGTAGGCAAGAGACATTTGTCTTTGTGGCAACAACCAGGTGAGGAGTACAAACGCTTGGCATCATCTAAACCAAGTAAGTTTGTCTTGGTCTCATCATACTACAGGATGACATGGTTCCAGTAATCCATGTCCTTAGTCTGCTTGTCTTCAACAAAATGTTTTCAGGCTTTCTTGTGCATCATCTTTAGAAGAGGCTTACCTCTGGGGCAACAGCCATGCAGTCCAGCTTGATCCAGTCTGACAGTCTCATTTATCCTCTGCAGCAATGCTGTGTCTTTTTTGTAAAGACAACCACTGGATATGACGCTGAGCATGTGCACTCAGCTTCTTTGGTCGACCATGGCGAGGCCTGTTCTGAGTGGAACCTGTCTTGTTAAATGACTGTATGGTCTTGGCCACAGTGCTGCAGCTATTGGCTGAACTACTTGCATGAGTTATGCACTCACACATGTTGCAAGCAGAGAAAGCTTTGCCTCTGTAGCACATAAGGCGCACAGGGGCTCTAAAACTGACCTGATCCAGTGATCTAGGTAGCTTCAGAGCAGCGCTTACAATCTCAGTAGTCAAGAGCATGCACATGCACACCCCTTTTCTAAGAAACCAGCCACATCTGACAGGCTACTAAGCTTTCCAGTAACCAACGAGTAGTACACAACAAAAATAAAAAGCCCTTTTGTTCTTTGGATTTCTGGCTGTGCATGTGACGTCACAGGGACACGAAGAGAAGAGGAGGAGAAATAATGACAACCGGAGGCAGTCTTATCTTCCGCCAGCATACACCACATGGCCTGTAAGATCAAAGCTATCAAAGATGAATTTTACTGAACAAGCCATCATAATTTCAGCTGTCTACAACCTGTATGCCCATATTAACAGCTCAAAAGGGTGACAGTCATATTTCCTTTAAAATTAATACATACCCATAATTTTAACTGTAGATCATGGAGCTAAGTTTTTAATGTGTCTTTATCTTCTCTTTTTTTTTTCTAATACTTTCTAACCTAATTGGATGGATAAACAAAATAGGTTCCCACAGTGTGACAGATACATATTTGCCTTCGCACTAAAGTCCTGATTGCACACTCAGGGCTCCCTGACAAAACCATAAAGAATTGCATGAGTGCCATCCATTTTCCTTTTGTTCGTTTTTCTTCCTCATGTCAACCCTGCATTAGAAAATATCACAACGTGCTGCAGTTTGACACGTCAAGCGGAAGCAGCTCGACTATGCAAGTCTATGGGTGCGTGGAACACATCAGACTGCACTCTAAAGACATCCGAGTGCAGTCTGATTTCTACCTATTTGCACAATGGAGACATTTTGTTCCCCAATATCTCACACTGTCTTCCGATTTCTTTATTTTTGTCATCCTAGAGAATCGGAGCACTCTATGCTGACACTTGATCAACCTCTGAGCAAATTTGATCCTAGTGTCATTAACGTAATAGAGCAGATTCTCTTCAGTGAGAGAATCTATGCTTGTGTGACCCTTGCCTAAAAGTGAGAATGTATTATTTCCAGTAATCTTCTATGGAGAGCTCCTCTTTCAGGGCTATTTCCTTGACTGGCTCTCTTCACACTTACATTAATTTCCCACTGATGGTTAAAATTGTTTAGCTTATTGTACTACTCTGTCCAGTGAATAAATGGATATCTAGCAGACCCATTACAAATCAGTTCATAAGTCAATAAAATGCATCATAACGTTAATGTATACCTTAGTAGTGTCTATATCTGCAAGCGCCAAATAATAACTGGTATAAAAATGAGGCTTTATGGATTGCATAGAAATTAACCCATTAGTCCTAGGTATCATAATTGGAGTTATAATTATGGACCTCAAAGCCTGGGACCTAAGCCTGCATCTACCCCCGCTGCCAGTGCTGTGAACAGGTCATAAAAGCAGGTTATCTGCAGAGTGAAGATGCTTTCACCGAGGGCTGCCACCAGGCATTTCAGGGCCTTATATTGGCAAAATGTTCGAGCCCCCCCTTGAGACTCTGCCCATGCTCCACCCCAGTACCGCCTCCACCCCTCAAACCTTCCACAGTACCACCTGCACTCTTGGGAAAACTCCACTTCTGCATTACATCCTCACCAATCACACAGTAACAGCTCCCAACAAACACCATCTGCTGACTGAAAATATATGCGAAAGATGCAGAAGGAAGCAACTGTTTTTAGAGGATAACCTTGTATGCGGCTTGATTCATATGTCCTTTGCAAAGTTTAATCTGTCCAATTCCAGCCTTGCTGAAAAATCCTCAGATCATCACCGATCCTCCACCAAATTTCACAGTGAGTGGAAGACACTGGCTTGAATGCCTCTCCAGGTCTCCGTCTAACCATTAGACGACCAGGTGTTGGGCAAAGCTGAAAATTAGACTCATCAGAGAAGATTACCTTACTCCAGTCCTCTATGGTCCAATTGGGCAGATTAAACTTTGCGAAGGATGTATAAATCAAGCAGCATACAAGGTTATCCTGGAAAAACAGTTGCTTCCTTCTGCTTAGGCAATCTTGCTCAACTCCGATGACTGTTTTTTCCAGCAGGACAAATTGCCATGCCACACAGCTAGGTCAGTCAATGTGTAGATGAAGGAACACCACATGAAAACCCTGTCATTGCCAGCCCAATCTCCAGACCTGAACCCCATTGAAAACCTCTGGTATGTAATCAAGAGGAAGATGGATAGTCACAAGCCATCAAACAAAGAAGAACAGCTTAAATTTTGTCACCAGAAGGGGGGCATAAGGTCACCCAAAAGCAGTGTGAAAGACTGGTGGAAAGGACTGGAACTCCCGCTGTCGGCACCGGCGGGCTACAACCTTGCCCCGGTCCACTTAAGGTCTCCCGCGACCAGATCTCCGTCGCCCTGTCTGCCGACTGCCACCTAGTCAGTAGTCCAGAAGCTCCAACCCTTGACTACCCTGTCACTTCACACTCCTCTCACTTCCTCTCTCTGCCCTGAACTCTACTCAACTCTTTTGTTCCCTCTCAGGACACCTCGGAACCCCTAGGTGGGCGTCACCATCCACTTGGCCCCGCCCACTGTTGTGTCCCTATTGTCATGGGGGGTGACTAGGCTTTGCTGGTTGATGTTGTGTACCTGGGTGTGGGTTTGTGTTGGTATGCCAAGCAGGATGGAGTCCTGCACCTGGAAGATTTGTGCAGTCTCTGACATATATTATATATATATATGTATGTATGTATTTATGCATGCGTGCGTGTGTATGTGTGTGTGTATATATATATATATATATATACACACACACACACACACACGTCTTAGCACCTTCAAGGTGTTCCAGAAAGTGAAGCATTTCGTAATGCACCCACTATATTGTCACCTTACATAATGCACCCTTTACACCACCCGAGGATTAATAAAACAAAGTAAGTAGCCCAGGCCGGGCCCCTTATTCACCTGGCCCCAAACACAAGTAAGGGCAGTAATGTCTTAATGGCAGCCCTACTTTACCTGCTTTTACCAGTCTATCTGATATAATTAGGAAAAAGTAAAACATAATTCAAAAAAGCTTAAAATAAAATATTCCAGTTCTACAGACTCAATGGATATATCCATGATCGGAGAGACTATTTGCATCTTTGGGGGAATATTGCAAAAGGTTTGGTAGCTGGCAACTCACAGAAAAGCAATCCCCGAAATATGGATATATCATTCATGTGTGATGTGTATATAAAGAATGATTTATGGTCAGTAAGATGATGGCCATATTATTTCTCTAGGAGGTTCCTTTGGGGAAATATGGCTAACCGCATAAATATGGCTGGAGGCTGGTCTAGAATTTAATAAGTTGTCCTTCTCTGACCTCATTGGAGGGAAGAGTAAGTGCTCTGGTAAGACCCTTTATAACATCTCTAAGAAATATCAGTGTCCAATCCCAGGAGAAATGCCAAGTATTGCAGATCTGCCCATATTTCCTGCAGCGTTCTCCTTTGCCAGAAGCTCTCACAGATGCATTCTGTAAGACTTTTCTGGGGGGGGTGGGGGGTTATTTAATGGTTTAGTTTTTTTGTCCTGTATTTAGATCTTTTTATTATTTAATCTTTTGGAACTATTTTAAGCACTGTATTTGTTTCTGTATATTAGATGTAAAATTTTAGATGTTTGTTCCTTGTTGCTCTATGAACCAACAATCCCTGAGGAAGGAGCTTGAGAATAGCTTGGTTGTTACCCTGTGTATGCCAGAGTATAAGAAGACTACCTATCAGGTGACCAGGAAAGCGTGGTGGCGTGAGTGCTAGTGTGTTACCCAATGCAGGCATCTGATCCAAGGCACGTGTATCGTGAGTGGTGTTGGTGACAGTGGTGTTGATCCCTTAAGCGGGCTTTACACGCTACGATATCGTTAATGAATTATCGTCGGGGTCACGTTGTTTGTGACGCACATCCGGCGTCATTAACGATATCGCAGCGTGTAACACTTATGTGCGACCTTAAACGATCGCAAAAGCGGCCAAAATCGTTTGCTGCGGAGAAGTCGTCCTGAAACAAAAATCGTTTTCTTCTCATTAGCGATGTTGTTCCTCGTTCCTGCGGCAGCACACATCGCTGTGTGTGAAGCCGCAGGAGTGAGGAACATCTCCTTACCTGCCTCCATCGGCAATGCGGAATGAAGGAGGTGGGCGGGATGTTACGTCCCGCTCATCTCCGCCCCTCCGCTTCTATTGGCCGCCTGCCGTGTGACGTCGCTGTGACGCCGCATGACCCGCCCCCTTAGGAAGGAGTCGGGTCATCGGCCAGAGCGACGTCACAGGGCAGGTAAGTGCGTGTGATGGGGGTAAGCGAGGTTGTGCGACACGGGCAGCGATATGCCCGTGTCGCACAACCGACGGGGCCGGGTACGATCTAGCGTGTAAAGCCCGCTTTACACTGGTTGTCGCCAATTCCTCTTACATCTCGAAGAAACTTTAGCAATGGGTGGTGGCAGAAGTGCAAATATACAGTGTGATTGTAGTTATCCAGTTATGTAAACACATTAGTCGATTTTTATATCGCGATACATATCAATACTTCACATTACACATTCAATAGCATCTATATATGATGAAGCCCATCATGTGTAGCAGCATCAATAGTCTTCAGTAGTGAGACTTACAACATAGAGATTGGGGCATATTTGCTCATTCATCAGATTTTTCTACACTTTGTCATGGGTTGAGATGATTTTCGGATTCTCAAGTCATAAATTAATTCCTTGTGCCCTTTTTTTTTTTTCTTTTGAGTTGTAGATTTAATCCAGTGAAATCTTGAACTATAGACATTCGTACGGCGTGCACAAGCATGCATTATCCATATAAAGGGGAATCATTCTGCTAAATATAATTAATTTGATACACTGATACTTAGCACTGTTTCTTCTCGTCCAGGCATGCAAAATTGCTAAAATAACTTATTTTTATATTCTTCTATTTCACAAGCCTATTTTGTTAGAGACTTTGAAGACTGACAATAAATTAATCCAGATGTCAGAATTTTTTTTTTTCTCTGACTTCAACAATTTGTATTTTGACCTAGGATGTAATTAAGGTCAAATGTAGATTTACGCTTCTGGCGCGACCAGGAGTGTCCCTGCAAAGTGGGATCATTAAATGATAAAATAGTGGTAAGATACTGTATGAAATATCAGAGGGAAACTGTGTATATGAAACAGAGACCATGATTCATAGTTAAAGGTTGAATGTGGCCACTCTTCTTCTGCTCTTGAATTGCAAATTGTTTACTGTAATTCTCATTTATTATCTAAATGTTGGTAAATTCTGTGCTACTTCGTTTCATTACGGTATATATCTCTATCAGGGTCTGATCTCTGTTAGGCCTATTTCACACGTCCATGAAAAACACAAACGTTTTTCACTGACGTGTTAAAAACGCATATGTCCCTCCGTGTGCTGTGATTCACTATGCTGTCCATGATACCACATGGAGATAAACTCACCTGTCCCCGCTCCTGCTGTCTATGATGCTGAACATCTTCGGCTCTGCTGTGTATCGGCTGCCGCCGACACCCCCCCCCCGCTGCAGCTTCTTCCGGGTCGCTGTGCTGTGCATAAATGCATATACATGAGAATAATTAATTGTCTTGGCTGAACACAGCATCGCTGAGTTTAAAAAGCTTTATATTTTCCATGTACTTGTTTTTCTGGTACTTGTTTCACGGATCACACCATATTTGTGGTCTGTGGGCCATCAGTGATGCCAGAATAAAATGGACATGTCTTCGTGCGGAAATCATGGACACGCATATCACGCCGCACGGAGACGCGGTCAGTGAAAAATCACTGATGTGTGCTCAGACCCATTGGTTTTAAAGAGTCTGCATATGTCAGTGATTCTGGTACGTATAAAGCTAGCACATACGTACCAGAATCACTGACGTGTGAAAGAGGCCTAAAGCGGGCTTTACACACTGCGATATCGCCCGAATTTTGTCGTTGGGGTCACGGTTTTGGTGACGCACTTCCGCAATCGTTAGCGATATAGCTTTGTGTAACAGCGTTCAGCGATGTAAAATCGTCGCAAAAGCGTGATTTATCGCTAATCGGCTACACGGGTCCTAATTCCCAAAAATCGTTACTTCAGCAGTAACGAGGTTGTTCCTCGTTCCTGCGGCATCACACATCGCTGCGTGTGACGCTGCAGGAGCGAGGAACGTCTCCCTACCTGCCTCCCGGCCGCTATGCGGAAGGAAGGAGGTGGGCGGGATGTTACGTCCCGCTCATCTCCGCCCCTCCGCTGCGATTGGGCGGCGGTTCAGTGACGTCGCTGTGACGCCGCACGGACCGCCCCCTTAGAAAGGAGGCGGTTCGCCGGTCACAGCGACGTCGCCGGACAGGTAAGTATGTGTGACGGCTCTGGGCGATGTTGTGCGGCACGGGCAGCGATATGCCCGTGTCGCGCAACAGATGGGGGCGGGTACGCACACTAGCGATATCGGGACCGATATCGCAGTGTGTAAAGTAGCCTTTACTCTCTGAAAAGACAGTGCTGGAACTCTGTAACATACATGGAGTTAACTCACCATTAGGAGGAGCATAGGAGCTAAAACAATGCGGATTAAAAGGAAACCCACCCAACAAAATACATAGACATGTAAGCCTTAAGGCTGCTTTACACCAGACAATCTATCGTGCGATAGATCGTCGGGGTCACGTTTTTTGTGACGCACATCCGGCATCGCTGGCGATGCCGGCCTGTGTGACACCTCCTAGCGACGCAGTATCGCTCACAAATCGTGAGTCGGGTACTGCTCACTAGGTTCCATAATATCGTTTAATTTAGTTGACCATCGTTTCCGTGGTAGCACACGCCGCTCCGTGTGACACCACGGGAACGATGAGCAGCTCACCTGCCTCCCGCGGCCGCCGCCGGCTCTATGTGGAAGGAAGGAGGTGGGCGGGATGTTTACGTCCCGCTCATCTCCGCCCCTCCGCTTCTATTGGCCGGCGGCCGTGTGACGTCGCTGTGACGCCGAACGTCCCTCCCACTCCAGGAAGTGGACGTTCGCCGCCCACAGCGAGGTCGCACGAGAGGTAAGTATGTGTGATGGGGGTTACTGACTTTGTGCGACACGGGCAGCGATTTGCCCGTGACGCAAAAAGGACGGGGGCGGGTACGATCGATTGTGAAATCGCACAATCGGTCGTACCGTGTAAAGCAGGCTTTAGGCTCTGTGCGCACTAGAAAAGTGATTTTTTTCTCAAGAAAATTTCTTGAGAAACTTCTGGGAGTTGAAGATTTCCGCACCTGCGGAAAAATCCGCGGGAAAAACGCATGCGGATTTGCCGCGGATTTACCGCAGGTTGGTCCCTGCGGTTTTGCAATAAATAATATAGATAATCGATAGATTATGGATAGAGTGAAAAATGGATAGATGAATAGATAGATAGATAGATAGATAGATGAGAAAGACCTATATAATGTCCCACCTCCCTGCATTTTCTAAGCTGGTACCCTTTAGTGACTTTCATGTGGCACTAAAGGGTGCTTAGCCTTGTATTTAGCCATAAAATAAATAAATAATTAAAAAAAAACCGACGTGAGGTGAGGTCCCCCCATCTTTTGTAGCCAGCTAGGGTAAAGCAGACGGCTGCAGCCTGCAAACCACAGCTGGCAGCTTCACCTTGGCTGGTAATCCAAAATAGAGGGCACTCCACGCTGTTATTTTACATTAAATAAATAATTTAAAACAAAAAACGTGGGGTCCCCCACAAATTGGATCACCAGCCAAGGTAAAGCGAACAGCTGTGGTCTGGTATTCTCAGACTAGGGAGGTCCACTGTTATTGGACACTCCCCAGCTTAAAAAATAGCAGGCCGCAGCTGCCCCAGAAGTGGCGCATCCATTAGATGTGCCAATCCTGGCGCTTCGCCCCAACTCATCCCGTTGCCCTGGTGCGTTGGCCAACGAGGTAATATATGGGGTTGATGCCAGATGTGTAATGCCACCTGGCATCAAGCCCTGGGGTTTGTGAGGTCAGGCGTCTATCAGATACCCGACATCACCAACCCAGTCAGTAATAAAAAAAAAATAGACAACAAAAAAAGTTTTATTTGAAAAAACACTCCCCAAAACATTCCCTCTTTAACCAATTTATTGAAAAGAACAATCAATTCCACGTCCGGTGTAATCCAATAAGGGGGGGGGAGAGACACGGCGATCCATACCATAGTCGCTGTCCCAGTCAATGAAGAACAGAATGTTCCCCATTGGCTGGGAGAGCAATGCAGTGACCTGAGCTAACATCAATAGCCCAGGTCACTGCAGGGGATGCCAAGCGCTGCCATCAGGAGCATAGATGAGATCATTACCTTCTGTGATGATCTCCTGTACTGCTGACGTCAGCACTGTCACTGACTTCTATGCCCGCCGCGTTGTCAGAAGTATCGCGAGAGCCCGTGACGTCACCGCTAGTGACAGTCTCGGCCGCCCGCGAGACGGGCATAGACAGCAGTGACAGCGGTGATGTCAGGAGGCAGGAGATCGTCACAGCAGGTAATGATCTCACCTGACAGCAGCGATCGTCATCCCCGCGGCTGCCAGCACTGCAGGGTGTCAGTGTCTGCCTGCGCTGCCGCGTGACAGGCTGCTGACACTGCGGGCAGACACTGACACCCTGCAGTGCAGGCAGCCGCGAGGCTGGAGCGGGACACAGACTGCACGGGCACCTGGACGTCGCACGGAAGTGCTTCTGTGCGGCGTTCAGGGAGTGTGACGTGTGTGTTTACTCTGCTCCGCTTCCTCTTCCTGGCATAATGACATTGCTTCCTGCAAAACCGCAGGCAGCGATGAGCATTACCGCAGGTAAATCGCGGCTATACCGGGGGTATACCACACATCATTTGCTACCTGCGGTATACCCCCGAAATTTCGCGATTACATTACAGTGAATGGAGTGAAATTCCGGGGGTATTCCGCAGGTACCTGCGGAAAATAATGGACATGCTCATTTTCTCAAGAAAGTCTCTCGAGAAAATTTTCTCAAGGAAATTTCTTGAGAAAAATCCGCAGTGTGCGCACAGCTATTTTTTTTTCTCATAGGATTTGCTGGGAAATGTCTGCACAAAGATTGCAGACATTTCTCAAGAAATTTCCGCAGCAAATCCGCGGGTAAATCCGCGGGCAAAATGGCCTAGTGCGCACAGAGCCTTAAGGGCTCATTCGCACGTAACTGCAGAATATTCTGCAGCGATTTGACAGCACGTGTGTGTCAAATCGCTGCAGAAACACTGCATAATGAATGCAGTTTTTATTAAAAAAAAGCCGATTTCATGCTGCCCCCACCATTGAGTGGGAGCTGCATCCAGAACGCATAAATAATTGACATGCTGCTTTTATGAATGCACGGATTTGGGTAAAAAATTTAGCACCCAAATCGCTACGTTCATAATAGCATCGTGTGAACGTCTCATGCACAATCTTCATAGATTGTGCAAGGGACGCAGGACGCATGCATTTACGCTGCAGTGCAATAGCCAGCGTAAATGCATGCTATTACGCAACGTGCGCATGAGCCCTTAAGGGGTTCATCGACCATTAACGTGAATGCAGACTTGTACCCTAAGTTACTACAGACTTGTGAATCCTCACACTATGTGCACTCCGCGCGGTGAGGTTTCATCGCAATTACGAGATTTGCAAACATGTCTCATGTACAAACTAGACTTGCGCAGCCTTGTTAAATCCAAATGTCAAATACGTCTTGTCAAAATATGGCCTGAAGTGTGCAAATCACATACACACATGACCAGACATAGGGATCAGAGAATCATCACAGCGCCCAGTGCGCGCTGCAAGGACTCACAAGTCTGCAGTCACATAATGTGACTGCAGACTTGTACCCTAAGGGGTACTTTGCACGCTGCGACATCGCAAGCCGATGCTGTGATGTCAAGCGCGATAGTCCCTGCCCCTGTCGCAGCAGCGATATCTTGTGATTGCTGGCGTAGCGAACATTATCGCTACGCCGGCTTCACACGCACTTACCTGCCCTGCGACGTCGCTCTGGCCTGCAACCCGCCTCCTTCCTAAGGGGGCGAGTCATGCGGCGTCACAGCGACGTCACACGGCAGGCGGCCAATAGCAGCGGAGGGGCGAAGATGAGCAGGATGTAAACATCCCGCCCACCTCCTTCCTTCCGCATTGCAGCCGGGACGCAGGTAGGAGATGTTCCTCGCTCCTGCGGCTTCACACACAGCGATGTGTGCTGCCGCAGGAACGAGGAACAACATCATACCGTCGCTGCACCGGCATTATGGAAGTGTCGGACCCTACACCGATGATACGATAACGACGCTTTTGCACTCGTTAATCGTATCAAAAAGGATTTGCACACTACGATATCGACTGCGACGCCGCATGTGCGTCATTTTCAATTTGACCCCACCGACATCGCACCTGCGATGTCGCAGTGTGCAAAGCCTGCCTAAGGCTGGGCAACCCATTTAAAATACAAGACAATAGATTCCTAAATGGCCCAAAAGTGCTGCTCCAGCATTGTGAAATTCTGCTGAAATTTCGATAAGTGCATTATTACCACTCTAGGCACCCTCCTCTCCTTGGTTAACAACTCCGCTCAACGCGACGTTAGGGAGTTAGGAATATGGGAGCTCCAGAAATCTCCTAGCTTAGCAGGCTTGCTTGGCTTTGTTTCGGGACCTCTTTGTATCGGTCATTTATAGGGCATTTTTTGGGATACCTGTCTAAGATGACAATACCCCTTAACTATTGAATATGAACAGCTGTATACCTCCACCCAAGGTGACATCAAGCGTTTGTAAATCTATGACTGTGTGAAAGAAATCGGGATGCTGAGGTCCGTTAGATAAAACACAAAGACCTGACCTTTATAAATAGTCTGTGATCACAAAATATTTGGCCCATTTAGGTACATCATAAGACATTTTCCCTTAGTGTAGCCATTTTTCCGTTGGTGTGGCTGCACGCTCTGCATTCACTATTCTGATTCTTATGAATGTCTTCAGTATATTTATATACGCTATCAGGAATTCAGCCATAAATAAAGCTATTCAACCATAGCTAAACATTGATTTCCTGCAGAAAGGAAAATTGCACAGCAGGGTAATTGTCACAAATATTCTACAGGGAATAATGGAGTTCCTCTTTAGTATTGTTTTCCCCATAATTAAATGTAATGGCATTTCAGGCATACGTGCCATTAAATTCACATTACTGTAAGGAGCCGCACTCAAGCAGGCTGGTGGGGAGAGATCCTACATATCCACCCCTCCACTGCTCTGTGCTTCAAGATAAGACCACCACAACAAAATACAGCCATATTGACATGCGGGGGTCACACGCAGTGATGGCGAACCTGTGGCACTCCAGCTGTTGCAAAACTACAATTCCCATCATGTCTTCACAGCCAAAGTTTTTGCTTTGAATGGCCAGGCATGATGGGAATTGTAGTTTTGCAACAGCTGGAGTGCCACAGGTTCGCCATCACTGCGACTAGTGTATGGCACGCAATGCAAGAGAATCACAAGCTATGTGCTGATGACACTCGGCTCCGACTCGAGTGTGAGCCGTGGCATGTTCAGTGCTCCAATTCTTTCCGACATGAGAATCGGAGCACACGTGTGCAGAAGATGGAGAGTTTAGTTTCTCCATCTCCTCCATTGTCTGTCTCTGCGTATATCACAGTACAGTCCAATGTTTCACATACTCCCATAGACTTGTGGCCTGAATTGCGAAGACCTTCTCATAAAGCTGCAATTGTTTTCTCAGAATCACAGATCTGCTCTGCCTCACTGACTTACATTGGTCCGAATTCAATGCAAGATGTTCTTACTATGCACTCGTCTGATTTAACCGCTAATGTGGGCGAGTAATCAGAGGCCGAATCTTATAAACCGATGGCCAACTATGATTTATTCTCTCTTTTCTAAGGGAAGCATAGAACTCTAATGACCTATTGGAATATTATATTCATTTAATTATGATAGTAGTCATTTTGACATCTTTCTGCTATGCCCTAGCCAATTTCTTATAACAAAAGTTATAGTTTAAAAACCCCTTTTATAGGGTTTTTCACCTTTAACAAAAGTGAAGCCCAAACGACAGCATATTAGTAAAAGGATAGGACTTGCCCTTTCCGGGTCCCAAGCTGGATTTTCAACACTGCTCTCGCCTCTGTCTGTTGGCTGCAGCCAGTCACTGTCAAACTGTCTACATCAGCAGAGTCGCTGTCCCAGTGTCTGACTGCAGCGTAGATTACATAACTACAGTACACATTGCCACACTCAGTATCGATGTGCAATGTAGTTGTGATGTCACCGCTGCAGCCAAAACTGAGCTTGGTCATTTTGTCCCAGTTAACTTTGGATATCTCAATAGGAAAAGTAAGCGGGCCTGCGTGTATAACCTCTAAATAAGGCCGGAGTCACACACGCATGAGTCTCGCATCGCATCACCTGGCACGGCCACACACTCTGTGGACAGGAGCATCTCAGCTACATAGAACTACATGCAGGTCAACCCCGCTCCTGTCCGGAGAATGTGTAGCCATGTCAGGTGATGCGATGCGAGTGTGACTCCGGCCTTACAGTGACAAATCCTCAATAAGCTAATCCACTGGGGAGAACCAATAGGCCTGTATTTCTTTTTGTTGCTGTTTAGGAGAACTGCTTTTTTGTATATGCACACTTCTTGCTGTGTGGTGGTTTGTTTTTGTTCATGAGTTTTATGCAAATTTAAAATCAACTTTTTTACAGAACCAGTAAAAGCGATGAGATTTCTGATATCTCCTGCACAAAATTGCTTTTTGTTCCTGACTGAAATGGAAAACTGCTGTAATTTTGAAAGAAGCAGCGTGTCAATTGTTGCGTTTTTCACCATTGAAAGCAATGAGAATAGTGCAAAAATGCAATGGCTGCTTTTGTGGTGCATGAAACTAACTTTATCAAACATGAGAATCCAAAAATGCAGCAAGAAAGCAGAAAAAAACACTGCAGCAAAAATGCAACGTGTGAGCATAGCCTTAAGGCCTCTTTCACACGTCCGTGCCTTCGGTACGTGTATGGTCAGTTTTCTCACGTGCCGGAGACACGGGCACACGTAGACCCATTAAAATCAATGGATCTGCGTTCACGTGCGTATTCTGCCATGGACCGTGTGTATGTGTGGAGCTTACGTGTGTCCATGTGCTCCACACGTAGACACATCCGCTTTTCTCCGGCATCACTGGTGTCACACAACGCAAACGGACCACACGGATGTGTTCCGTGTGACACGTGCCAGAGAAAACACACGTGTCTGAGAAAAAAATAACAAAACTTTACTCACCTTGTCCAACCCTGCAGTCTCTGCCGCTGCTGTCACTTGCTTCCGACCACCGCTCATTATGCTCATTTAATATTCTCTTCACTGCGGCCGGAAGCTGCAGCAGCGGGGAGTTGGCAGGACCGGAGACCGAAGATCAGTACCATGGACAGCAACACCAGGGACAGGTGAGCAGAAAGTTCCCGTTCTCTGTGTGTTATCACGGAGAACACACATGAGCCATAAAAACGCCTTACGGAGGGCAATACACACCTTTGACACGTCCGTGAAAAACGTGCGTGGTTTTTCACGAACGTGTCAAAGAGGCCTAACAGAGCGTTAAAGGCTCCCAGATGCTCCCAATGGATATGATGACAATCAGTGCTATTCCAAAACATCTGCAAAGAGTTTGTAGGTTCTCCTCGTGTTTGTGTCGCTTTTCTCCGGGTACTCCGGTTTCCTCCCACACTCCAAAGACATACTGATAGGAAATTCAGACTGTGAGCCCCAATGGGGACAGTGAGGATGTATGACACTGCTCCGCAATATGATGGTGTTATATAAGCAAGCATAATATGACATGGGGAGCCATAATTATATACTCCTAGTCATTCCAAAGCATAGCATTAATGGTAAATGTTACACATTACTTATGCACTTTACAATGTCTGTGTCATTAATTCCTTTATTGTGTTGCTTTTTCCAGGTTGAATCAAGGACGCACTTTACTGGGTACAAGAAGTCTTTGCTCAACTCTTTTAATACATTCAGTGATTTGGATTTGATTATGTGGACTGAGAACATGCTGCAGCTGAAGCCATGCGGGAATGTCTGCGAGTCTCCTCGGACCATAGGGGATAATGTGGGGACAATGAACATTCATGTTACTGTATTCTATTTATTTCTTCCTTTCTTGCTATGTGCCAAACATGACTGTATAAGGCGATCAGCTCAGTGTAATGATGTCTAATCCGCTCCAACGTCTCGCTTGGCTTCTCCATTGTGAAAGCGTTAATGTATCAGCGCTTCCCCTAAGCACAGGATAGCTTGCATTTCTTCTGCTTTCCGTTCTATGGAGGGGACAGACTTTTTCCGCTGAGATCCATACCTGAGATTGAACCATATGAAATATTTATTTTTCCAGCCGAATGAACCTGAAAGACAGCCGAAGATGAAAATCAAACACAGGGATGTAATGGTTCTGTCTGGTCAGGCTGATAATTCCCGTCTGATCTTTTCCGTCTTTGTACTGTCAACTGGATTTGCAGCTTTTAGCCGCTGTATATTTGTAGCCGGTGTGCAGCTTCTGTTAGCTATGTAAAGGGTGAGAGCACTTCACCGCTGAGTACTCCATGGACGCGTCGTGTTCCCCAGCTTGGGTAATCTTCATTTTAAAAAGTTGTCCATCTTTTGAGAATATCTTTTTTTTTTTTTTTCTCATTACTTAAAAAATATACATATATTATCATCCAAATCTACATATACTTACCTGGGTTTCACTAAGATTTTGCACCATTTAGCTTCCATAGCCTCTGTATTGCCCTGTCTATTGCTGGCTGCAGAAAGAGTTAACTGAGAATCCATCAGTGAACTCGTATTGACAGTCGAATGGGGAGTTTCTATCAGGTGATTTGTGACCACATCAAAGTTAAATATGCAGGGAAAACAAAAAGCCTGTAAAAGTAAGGCCTAAGCCGCACGGCATGAAAATCGGTGCGAGTGGAGTGTGATAAAAAAATCGCATTCCACTTTGACCAATATCAGCCTGTGTGTCAGCGCACATGAGCGATTATTTTCTCAGCCCTAATCGGACCGAGAAAACAATCGCAGTATGCTGCGGGTGCTATGCGATCCTTGTTTCTCTCGCACCCATTCAAGTCTATGGGGCAAGAGAAAAATCGCACTGCACTTGCGGTACACCGATGTACTGCGAGTGCAGAGCAAGAATGGCAATAGCCGGCTATGGAGGAGAGAGGGAGAAAAGTCCCTCCCTCCACTCCTCAGTGCCGGTCAGTCCCCCGCAGCTGAGGTCCGCTCGCACGGTCGGACCTCAGTCGCAGGGACACTCGCTGCTGTACTGCCAGCGTGAGCCGAGTGTCATGCGAGGGGATCGCAGTAATCCCCGTGTAACTCCGACCTAACAGTGATTTTATTTTTTGTTTACGAAACCAGACAACCCTTTTAAGCGGGCTTTACACGCTGCGATATCGGTACTGATATCGCCAGCGTGGGTAACCGCCCCCATCTGTTGTGCGACACGGGCAAATCGCTGCCCGTGCCGCACAACATCGCCCAGACCCGTCACACATACTTACCTGCTCGGCGACATCGCTGTGACCGGCGAACCGCCTCCTTTCTAAGGGGGCGGTCCGTGCGGCGTCACAGCAGCGTCACTGAGCGGCCACCCAATAGCGGAGGGGCGGAGCTGAGCGGGACGTAACATCCCGCCCACCTCCTTCCTTCCGCATAGCGGACGGGAGGCAGGTAAGGAGAGCTTCCTCGTTCCTGCGGTGTCACACGGAGCGATGTGTGCTGCCGCAGGAACGAGGAACGATTTTTGAGAATGGACCCCCATGTCACCGATGAGCGATTTTGCACGTTTTTGCAACGATGCAAAATCGCTCATCGGTGTCACACGCAACGGCATCGCTAATGCGGCCGGATGTGCGTCACCAATTCCGTGACCCCAAGGAGTTCGCATTAGCGATGTCGTAGCGTGTAAAGCCCCCTTTATACTATAAAAGCCTCACAGGGCAGAGTCTGAGTGTTGGATCGCAGCCTTTTATATTGTGGTTTGAACACATTGACTAAAATCCATTAGGAGGCCCACTATTTTCACAGAGATCTACTATGGAAAGTGATGATCATTTGTGCTGTAGCATTTTTGGTGGCTAGCCACTTTCACATACAATAAATGCTTTTAAAAGGGAATTTAATAAGACGATTTTACTATCGTAACTTGTGCTATGGCTGTATAGGCTCTAATACAACTATAAAAAAAATTATACCCGTTTTGTAGTAAACCCCAATGTCATTCCCAGGTAACTGGATGTGGTTTAAAGGGAATCTGAGAGCAGCAAAATGTAGAGACACAGATTCCAGCAATTTGTCACTTACTGCGCTTCTTGAGGCAGTTTTGATAAAATCTCTGTTTTATCTGCTTTAGATCTACACGTTGTCTCTGAATGCTGAGCTCTGTATAACCCTGCCCACACCACTGATTGACCGATATCTCCTATGCACAGTGTACACAGCTGCCAATCATTAATGGGGGTGGAGTTATGCAAAGCTCATGAATATGGAGGACTCCATGGCTGCAAGTTTACTAGTCCTCCAGTGATAGTCTCTTGCAGATAAAACAGGGATTTTATTAAAACTACAGCAAACAGCCAGGTCAGTGATACATCGCTGGAATCAGGAGCTCTGTTTCATACTAGATTCCATTTTGAGCAGGATTTCTCAGCACTGACCTTTTAGGCCTGTTTCACACATCTGGCATTTCGCCGGATCCGGTGCACTTCAGTACAGTGTAATACAGTACAATGGCATCGTGGCAACCTCCAGTCACATGCTGGCATGTGACCGGAGCTTGCAGCGATGCCATTATACAGTATTAACACTGTACTGGAGTGTGCCGGATCCGGCAATCCGGTGAAATGCCAGATGTGTGAAACGGCCCTTAAGCTATTCGTGTCTAGTAAAGATTTGGCAACACACACTGAAAGAGCTGATTTAAGATTTGGTGAGTTACCTGGGGAAAAAATAAATGTATTAATTATTTTTACAAGTTGGGGGTAGTGTTAATGATTTCCATTTTTTATGCGGTTGCCACCAGCTGTTTTATATCTGATCTAGCTCCCTGTAGCCATATTTATGTTTTGATAAGGACTTGTTCACACTTGTGGTTTCATAGCATGAGCTATTATAGCACATCAGCGGTTTACAGATCTCTCAGTGGCCAGATGTAATACATGGAGCTAGAACACCACTGCGCTGTAGGCTGTAGGGAGGTTCTTCACTGGTCGCTGAGCTGCAGTACCCGAGAGTGGCCTGTACATAATGTACAGAGTTGTGGTGTACCGGCTATATACACACACTTCAGTTCTGGAACCGGCGGGACCTGAGAATCGGACCCCACCAATCTGATTCTGATTGTCTACACTAAGGATAAAGGCCGCTTTATACACTGCGATATCGTGACCGATATCGCTAGCGTGCGTACCCGCCCCCATCGTTTGTGCGTCACAGGCAAATCGCTGCCCGTGGCGCACAACATTGCGCGGACCCGTCACACTACTTACCTGCCTAGCGACGTCGCTGTGACCGGCGAACCGCCTCCTTTCTAAGGGGGCGGTTCGTTCAGCATCACAGCGACGTCACAGCAGCGTCACTGAACCGCTGCCCAATAGAAGCGGAGGGGGGAGATCAGCGGGACGTAACATCCCGCCCACCTCCTTCCTTCCTCATTGCGGGCGGCCACAGGTAAGGTGAGGTTCCTCCTTCCTGCGGTGTCACACGTAGCGATGTGTGCTGCCGCAGGAGCGACAAACTATTTCGTACACCGAGCAGCAGCGATATTCGAGAATAGGGGGGCATGTCACGATGAGCGATTTTGAATGTTTTTGCGACGATTGAAAATCGCTCATAGGTGTCACACGCAACGACATCGCTAAAGTGACCGAATGTGCATCACAAATTCCGTGACCCCAACGAGATCGCTTTAGCGATGTCGCAGCGTGTAAAGCGGCCTTTAGTCATCAAAGTCCTGAGCAGCCCCTTAAATTGTTTCCGTCTTAGCTGTGAAGTTTCATTGTAGGAGCATCTGTCCTGAACAGGTGTCAGTGATGTATTACCATACATATACATTTATTTCTACAGCCTTTGTATTCCTATTGTCCTTACATGCCTTTTGATTATAAATTCTTGTATGTTCCCAAGATCTTTACAGAAACCTTTTGTTTTCATCAAATCACCTAATAATGTTTCAGTGTTTAATATGAAGTGTAAATGTCCATTTGTTGCCTTTGTATTTGGTGATCTGAATAATGTCCTTGTATATAGGTTTTTGTTTTGCTGGAATGTGACTCCTGGTCATACATATATATATTTTCTCTTTGCGGTATAATCCAACTTTGTGGTTACCTTCTGCTTTGGGGGTTTTTTGTCATAATTTTCCAAATATGTAGCAAAAAGCTACACTTCTACCATGATTTTGGGAAAAACACGCTAAAATCATAACATGTCTGCAATGAGTAAGTCCTCAGATGGCACACAGTGAGAAGTACAATGCAACCAACAACACTAGACACCCAACGTATAAGGGTAGGGCTTGCCGAAATGTACAGTATCTGTAATACTTTCCTCCACCGAGCTGTTTATATACTATCAGAACCATGAAGCCTTGAGAGAGGATTATGAAAAGTGCCAAGTAACAGAGGAACACTGAGCCATTTACAGTGTCACAATCTGCAAAGGGCAGCCTTTCTGGACAGCACACATTTTCCGGTGACGTGTCCTGTGCTGGCTCGTCGCTGTGTTGTGAAGAATGTGTTCATACACTTGTTCCGGACTGATGTCACCAGATCAGTACATGAATAGCATCCAAGCACGGCCCGAACGTCCTCTTGTCTGTGTATTACGGCTCTGTCGTGTGTCTTAGATGTCATAGTGCACTGATTATAGTATCGATGCTAGGCCACCAGGGAGGTAGATGATTGACTCTCAGGTACCATCAATAGGTCCTGTGCAATATATTAGGTCTCCGCCTCTACCAAACCTGTGGAAATCACAGTGGACGAAGTAATACATGAAATCAATCACAATATAATATATTCCAAAATCACATTACAGCCTCTAGCTGCAGCGGATACAGCACAATGACATCTTGGCTCTGTGTTCCAAATAGTGATATCTAATAAACGCTTGACGGCTGATGGCCCGGTACAATCAGGTATTCTGACTGCGTGAGATCCTGTGCCATTCTGTTTCCTTTTATTCATATTATGCAAATTAGGGGGATATGCAAATGAGAGACTCTTAAAGCTGCAATCATCTGCCAAATGTTTCATCATGTCACCTACTGTGAAACAGACACAATGCTGTTGCCGCTATGTGTGCGTGTGTGTAAATATCAGAGATGTGATTTATTTTTTAAAAGACATTCCATTTCAATAAACTACCAATGGAAATTACCTTTTATTTTGACTGATGGACGATTATTTCAACGGAACTCCAGAGAATACATAGAGAAACCTGGTTTGCTGGGTTAATGAAATTTTGCACTGGCGGACATGTGAGAATAATGGGACGATCCTTCAGCAGTTTACTCCTCGCTGCTGGCGTTTTTATTGTGTACAGCAAAATCTCAGAACAGAAGGAGATCAGGCTAGGCGTGCTCTGCTTCTATACTCATACCATATATATATATATATATATATATATATATATATATGGTATGAGTATAGAAGCAGAGCACGCCTGCTTCTATACTGCGCCTATACTGCTATACTGCGCCTATATATATATTTATTTATTGCACACACATACACTCAGTATATATATATATATATATATATATATATATACATACATACATACACACTATTTTATATATATATATATATATATATATACACACACACATACACATACACACAGTGTATATTATCATCCTGTTCAAAATGAGGACCACAGGACTATATAGTGTCCAAGCAAAAAATGCTATATGTTCACATCATGATTGAATGTATGTATATTATACATCTTAAAAATGTGTCCATAGAGTTATATATGCCAAATGAGGCTAAAAAGGTTTCTGGCCGTGGCGATGCTAGAGTCAGACAAGATTAGGGACCCAAGTCCTAGCACCCCGCCAAATAAAAAATGGAATACCACAACATAACTCTTTGACTACAGATATTGTAGTAGATGACATATGCAGTCCTATGTAACACCTCAGAAAACAGTGATAACTCTCTGAATACAGATAATGTATGTAGATAACACATGCAGTCCTACGTAACATCTCAGAAAACACAGTGATCACTTTCTGAATACAGATAATGTAGTACCGTGTTTTTCCAAAAATAAGCCCTGCCCCAGAAATAAGCCCTAGCAGGGATTTTCAGCATTTTAAGAGCAAGGCTTAAATATAAGCCCTTCCCCCGAAAATAAGCCCTAGTTGCGGATCAATAATGAAGTATCCATGCAGATAAAAAAGTTACAGATACTGCAGGACACTTCATTATAGACAGCGGGAACACCGTAATCACACTCACCCGACGCTGAGCGGCAGGACTTGCAGTGATCGCACACTCACACAGATCCGATGTCACACACACACACACATCGGATCGCACACACAATCAGATCACACATAATCAGATCGCACACATAATCAGATCGCACACACAAGCATCAGATCACACACACAAACATCAGATCACACACGTAACCGTCAAATCACACACACAAACATCGCATCACATACACATCGGATCGTACACATACTCACCACATCCAGCGACACCGATCTCTTCTCACCGGCAGAATCCTGAGAGGCTGTGCGGTGGAGCGCAAGGACTGCCGCAACAGGACCTGCGGACACAGGTAACTTCCTCCCATCATTCCCTGCGGCTGGCAGCGCGTGATGTGAGTCAGCAGCGGGGGAGGACGGCATGCAGCACCCACCAGAGATCACAGGAGGACCTGGGAGCTATGCAGACGTCTGGGTCTGGTAAGTATGCTTCTCCTTTGAAGACTTAAGCGGGCTTTACACGCTGCGACATCGCTAATGCGGAGTCGTTGGGGTCACGGAGTTTGTGACGCACATCCGGCCGCATTAGCGATGCCGTTGCGTGTGACACCGATAAGCGATTTTGCATCGTTGCAAAAACGTGCAAAATCGCTAATCGGCGACACGGGGGTCCATTCTCAAAAATCGTTACTGCAGCAATAACGAAGTTGTTCCTCGTTCCTGCGGCAGCACACATCGCTGCGTGTGACGCCGCAGGAACGAGGAAGCTCTCGTTACCTGCCTCCCGGCCGCTATGCGGAAGGAAGGAGGTGGGCGGGATGTTACGTCCCGCTCATCTCCGCCCCTCCGCTGCTATTGGGCAGCGGTTCAGTGACGCTTCAGTGACGTCGCTGTGACGCCGCACGGACCGCCCCCTTAGAAAGGAGGCGGTTCGCCCGTCACAGCGACGTCGCCGGACAGGTAAGTATGTGTGACGGCTGTTGTGCGACACGGGCAGCGATTTGCCCGTGTCGGGCAACAGATGGGGGCGGGTACCCACACTAGCGATATCGGGACCGATATCGCAGTGTGTAAAGTAGCCTTTACCCCCAACTGTGTGTCTCCAAGAATAAGATTGCCTCCAAAAATAAGCCCTAGTGCTTTTTGGGGTGGGGGGCAAAAAAAATATAAGACAGTGTCTTATTTTTGGAAAAACATGGTAGATGTTACCTGTAGTCCTATGTAACACAATGGAAAACACAGTGATAACTCTGACTACAGATAATGTAGTAGATGTCACCTGCCATCTTATGTAACACAATTGCAAAAGGTGATAACTCTCACTAGTAGATATCACCTGCAGTCCTATGTAACATCACCGATAACATGGTGATAACTATCTGACTACAGGTAATGTATTAGATGTCACCTACAGTCCTATGTAACACCAAGGCTGGCTGTTGCAATGCGATTCACACGCAAGTGTGATCTCAGCCTAACAGTTGATAAGGTCGGTTTCAGACGTCCATGTTTAATCAGGTACCAGTCACACGCATGGTTATGGTCATACGTGTGACATCCGTGTTTGCATACGTGTGACAGGTACTGGAGAATACACGAGTCTGTGAAATAAAAAGATTTTCCATATTTAGCTACAGTCTCTGACTCTACTGCCTCCCGCTCCTGACCCCCGCTCATTATATTCATCGATTATTCACCGCACTCAAGACCTGGAAGCCAGAGCAGCGCTGGATACAGCACCGCTGAGGACAGCATCGCAGGGACAGGTGAGTATTCTGCAAGCACAGTGACATCCAGGAGGTTATTTGCGTTCCCAATGAACTCTGATGACATCCTGATGACCCCCCGCGTCACCCGCGCTACAGCTTCATGGGTTCATCAGAGTTCATTGGGAACTGTGATGAGTCCCCGATGCTGTCCCTGCGATACTCCGGCTTCCAGGTTCTCGTTCTCACTACACACACACACACACACACACACACAGACACACGTATACACTGAGTACATATACACCCATATGTATACACACAAAGCAGACACACATGGATACACCGAGCACATACACAAACATAGCGCACATGCATGTATACACTGAACACACACACACATACATTCATACACACTCTGCTGTATAGTCACCCAGCGATGCGGTCCCGACCCTGAAGTCCCCAGCGATGCTCCTGCTTCCAGCTCCACAGGGCACTGAATATTCAGTGTGTATAATGAGCGGGGGTTAGGAGCAGGAAGCAGCAGAACCGGAGACAACACCGCTGGAGAGAGGTTAATATAGAAAATCTTTTTATTAAAAAGACCCTGTTTTCTCCAATATGTGTCACACTAATGTCACACGGATCACACCAGTGTGCGATCTGTGTGACACCCACGCTACCGGCAAAAAAACAGACATGCCTGCGTGTGTGCGTGCGGAGCCACGAGGGGTCACACGGTCCGTGTGAAAACACAGACGTGTGAGTAACAGCAAATAATAACATAGATACGTGTGGCATCCGTGTTAAAAATGGATGTCACACGTACCTGAAACACGGACGTCTGAAACCAGCCTAATGCGGGCGTCACACGAGACCATCTATCGTGCGATGCATCATCAGAGTCACGGCTTTTGTGACGCACATCCGGCATCGTTTGCGATGTTGTCCCGTGTGACACCTACGAGTGACGCAAAACGTTTGCAAATCGTGTGCAAATCGTTTATCTTTGACACGTCGCTCATTTTTTAAAAATAGTTTATTTTTCTTTGCCTGCTTGTTCATCGTACCCAGGGTAGCACACATCGCTCCGTGTGATACCCCGGGAACGATGAACACAGCTTACCTGCGTCCCGCAGCTCCCGCCGGCAATGCTAAAGGAAGGAGGTGGGCGGGATGTTTACGTTCCGCTTATCTCCGCCCCTCCACTTCTATTGGCCGGCCGCTGTGTGACGCCGAACATCCCTCCCCCTTAAGGAAGTGGATGTTCGCCGCCCACAGCAACGTCGCTCAACAGGTAAGTGCGTGTGACGAGTTTTTAATGACTTTGTGCGCCACGGGCAACTAATTACCTCTTACGCACAAATGACGGGGGCGGGTACGATCGCTCGTGCAATCGCACGATGGATCGTACCGTGTGACGCCCGCATTAGGCCTCTTTCACATGTCCGTGTCTCCGGTACGTGTTTGGTCCGTTTCCTCACGTGCCGGAGACACGGCCACATGTAGATCCATTAAAATCAATGGATCTGCGCTCACGTGCGTGTTTTGCCATGGACCGTGTGTAGGTGTGGAGCATATGTGTGCCCGTGTGCTCCACACGTAGACATGCCCATTTTTCTCCGGCATCACTGGTGTCACACGGACCGCATGGATGTGATCCGTGTGACACAGCGGAGAAAACACATGTGCCTGTGAAATAAAAAAAAATTCTGTACTCATCTTCTCCAGCACTGCTGTCTCTGCCACTGCTGGCACTTGCTTCTGTACTGCCCCAGCAGCGGTTGAACCACTCGGATCCGGGTGTCGCTACTCGTGGCTTGAGGGTCTCCGGACCCGGGGGCTTAGGGTCACTCCAAAACGTGATGGGGGGTTATTTACAGGGGAATTAGATAGTTTGTGCGGTAATAGGGAGTACCGCCGCTGCCGTTGGGAGTACCTGGGGTGATGGAGTGGGGCAGCCAGATGACGTTACCCTCCAGGGGTAAGGGAAGGCCCCGGGACTCTGGATGGCTGGGATGGATTGCAGGGGGAGCGCAGGCTTACTGGTAGCAGGGGCTAATCAGGTACTCACTCAGAAGGAAAGCAGATGCTGACATCGTGGTAAATCAAGTCTCTGGGTGCTGCTGCCCTCTTGGGGGAGCTTGTCCAGGTTCCATCCCCTGCAGCACAGCCTCATGGTCCGGATCCTGCCTCCGTTCACAGAATTTTAGTAGTGTCCAAGTGGTCTGTAAGCTTGCAGCTGTCCAGGCCCCGCTCCCTACTATGGGTAGCAGAGGAGCTTGCTCTCAGGAGCTCACGCTTGGGATTTCAGTGGCCTGTTTTGTTTGGAAAGCCCTATCCCCCTCGTTGCGCCAGTGCCTTCGATCTCTGAGCTTCGTGGGGACAGTCTATAAAGGTCCTATCCTCCGCAGGTTAATTGCTGGGTTGCTTGAAGCCTCTCCCCGACCTAGGGTCCAATACTCTGACGTGCTTTCAGACCCAGACCAGCTATTGGACTGCAGCTGCTGACCGTCCTCCTAGACTCAGCCAGGCACCCGGTCCCAATAACCCACGACCGGCTCTCTGACTTCTCCGGGTCCAGACCACAGTCTGCAACCCAATGTACTTCTCCCCTGAGAGCTCCAAGTCCCAAATTCCTCAAGCTCCTCACAGCTCGAGGGCTACCACTCAACTTACTTGTCACCTCCCACCTCCCTGTCGGATCCCTAGGTGGGCGGCCCTATTCCAGCTTAGCAGCCCACTGGTGAGCCTGACAGGTGTGGTGCGAGGTGTGATTAGGATTTTTAGATGCTGGTGGAGGCTGTACTATAAGTTAGGAACCCAGAACCATGGGGGGTTGAGTCCTGCACTGGGAGATAAAGAGCGTACAGTATCCTGTGACGACCTGACTAGTCCAGGGGCGTCACACTTCCAACCCCCGCTCACTATGCTCATTGCATATTCACTCCACTGCGGGCTGGAAGCAGCAGCAGCGGGGAGTCAGCAGGGCCAGGGACCGCAGATCAGCACCACGGACAGCAACCACGGATAACCCAAGGAGCACACACGTGTGCCATAAACACGGCACACGGAAGGCAATAAGCACCTTTGACACGTCCGTAAAAACGTGCGTAATTTTCACGGACGTGTGAAGAAGGCCTTACTCTGAGCACAGATAATGTGGTAAATGTTACCTGCAGTCCCATGCAACACCACAGATAATAATGATAACTCTCAGTACAGATAATGTGGTAGATGTCAACCGAAGTCCTATGCAACACCACAGATAATAGTTTTAACTATCTTACTACATATAATGTAGACGTGCAGTCATATGTAACACCACTGTGATATCTACTTCAATATCTGTGATCAGAGATTTCACCTGCAGTCCTATGTAACACCACAAATGACACAGTGATAACTCTCGTATATGAAACTTGCAGTCCTATGTAACAGCACAGTTAAATCATTAATTAAGCACCACAACAGAACCAAACCAAATTACAAAGATAAATATAACATGTTGGAAAAAAGTTCCTTGGAAACTGCATGTAACAGATGTAATATCATGGACGACTTTCTCACTTCTATTCTGAGATTCTATACACCTGTATTTAGATACAGGCAAACAGAATTAAAGTCTAAACTGAATCCGCTGCATAACTGACACAAAGGGAAACAGTAGGACCCCAATGATTTTTACGGGACGCATCTGGGCTCTGTTCAGTTTTAGGACGGAAAATTAAAGTTCTATATGATGCTCTTTTTCTGCCATTTTAAATATGAAAACATAGAGTAACCCAGATACACCCCACACTAATTAATGAGCTCCCTTTACTTCCTTTCATATCAGTTATGCAACGGATTAATCTCCAAAATTAATCGATGTCCCTGTGATGTAATCACAAGAGCCCGATCATTGCCATGGTGACATAAGGTTATCATGATGGCCTCCGGGTCACCAGACTACAGAAAGAATCTGGGATCATGCCAAGAGCATGATCCCAGCACTTCTGTCAGTGCAGCACTGACAGCTACAGTAAATTGCAATGATCATGCATTGCAATATACTATAACTACAATCAGAACAGTAAAAAGTCATGTCCCATATAAAGACTAAGTAAAAAAAGTAAGAAGAATTGCATTTTTTAAAAAAAATTACAAGATAACAAAAAAATTAAATAAAAAAATTGCAATAAATATGTATATTTATGTAAAAAAAAGGTACATATATTTAACATCACCACGTCCGTAACAACCCGATCTATAAAACTGTTGCACTTGTTAACTCCTTCAGTGAACAATGTCAAAAAAAAGTAGCAAAAAACTCTTTTTATCATACAGCTAACAATAAAAGTGGAACAAAATGCAATCAAAAAGTGATATGTAAATAAAATACTACCGCTAAAAACGTCATCTTGTCCCTCAAAAAACAAGCTGCCATACAGCTCCATCAGAAAAAAATAAAGCTATAGCTCTCAGAATACAGCATCACAAAAACTATTTTATTCTTTATAAACGTTTTTATGGTGTAAAAGCGGCAAAACATATATAAATGCAGTATCGCTGTAACCGTGTTGTCCTAAATAATAAAGCTGTCATCACTTTTACGACATGATGAATGGTGTAAACAAAAAAAACCCAACAATTCCGAAATTGCTGTTTCTTCTTGATTCTGCCTCACAAAAAGGGTGGAATAGAAAGCGATCAAAAAATATTATGTTGTAAAAATTGGTATGAATAAAAACTCCAACGCATCCCGCAAAAAACAAGTCCTCACATGACTATGTCTGCAGAAAAATAAAAAAAACTATAGCCTTCAAAATTCAGTGATGCAAAAAAACTTTATTTTGTAACAATGTGTTTTTTAACTTGATAGTAGCCAAACCTAAAAAAATCAATATAAACCTGGTATTGCTGTAATTGTACTGATCTGAGGAATAAGTCTGCCTTATCAATAATATTGCACAGTTAACGGTGTAAAAATAAATAAATAATGCTAACTCTTCAACTTCTGTTGAGTTGTTCATTCTGCCTCCCAAAGATCACAGTACTGCGCGGCTCCTATTTATCCTGCGTTCTACCCTGAGCACTTACATCAGGGATTATATGTAAATCTCTGTAAATCGTGATTTAGATAAAATTCCCAATGGAAAACTCACTGTAATGTAGCAGAGGAAGTCACTTTGAACACCCGTCTGGCCTGTGGTCCGGCAGTGTCCATCTTTTTACATGTGTTTTTAGACGTGCACAAAAGTGCGGTCATCAACAGTTTTGTTCACCTTTGAAAACATGAACACCAAGGAACAGAGGCCAAATGGACTCTGGAGTAACTCTGCTGCCTCATTAATGAATAGATCCATCAGGGGTTTCATCTGAATCACATATTTCAGAGATGTAGATGGAAACCGTGATGTAAGTGCTCAGCATAGGGCAAGGATAAATGTGAACTAATCCAAAATGTTCTGTATCACAAATTGTCACCAAATAGCATTCAACTCAACCCACAAAAACACTCAGGTCTGTCATCGATTAGCGGAAAATATAGGGGTCATCCACATTACTGGTAGCCCAAAGGCTCTGGAAAAATGCTATGGTTCCCCCTCTCAAAAAGGAAATTCAGAAAAATCTACAGTCCCAAATCCAAATGCCCCCCTCCCTACTGAGCTCCATAATGTGCCTAAACTACAGTTAAAGTCCACATGTGTGGCATTTCTGTAGGGAGGAGAGCCTGCTGTTTACAGGGTGAGCAACTTACAGTATATTCCATTAGGAGACAACAAAATGGAGACCAAAAGTGGGAGGAGCCCACAATAGGTCAACAGCAGCTCATATTACCATGTTAAAACCAAAAGAACACCATGAGCAGAAATTGCTGAAAAATAGGAAATATTTTTATTTTAAATATTAATTAAAGTACACCGCGCATTGGGTAAATAATAGAGAATACACAAGACATGATTAAAAGAGGACGGGAGATGATATGGAAATATCCAGGCGGTAGAACAAAAACTACTAGTATGGTGCAGATCAACCTCAGAAATGAGACAGTGAAGTTGAATAGTGCAAAGTCTCAAAAAGTATAATGCCAAAGTGGTAGAGGAGAAATTAACCTCCCAAACAGAGGGTTAAATATTAGTCAGCAGAACAGATAGTAAAGCTGTATGGAAGGTAAATCCACCAAAGAGGTTTTTCAGAGACAAAAATGCACAATCAGCAAATTGTAAAAAGTAACAGAGGTTGAGAAGCACAGAAATAGTAAATTAGATAATTAGACAAACATTACCATTGTGGAGAGGGTGGGGAAACACCCCTGATGTGTGAAGCCAGCCGCTTCATCATTTAATAGGGACATTGAGGCAACATTGAGGCAACACTGAGGCAATATTGTGAGGCAACACTGTGAGGCAACACTATGTCGGGCTAGCGTTATCTAATAGTGCTACTTCGAATGAAAGAGCATGGATAGCACTCTCCTCATAGCGCTACCAATAATGAAAAAGAACGTGTAGAGCTATCCAATAGCGCTACTCCTAGAGAACGGATAGGATAGCGCTATCGAAAAAAGAAGCACTAATAGCACTATTCCCTCTCTTTTTCATACACAAGGTAAGAGTGGCAGGACAGGTACACCAGGTATTTATATTTGCTGTTAGTCTGCACATACCCAGTCTGGGGCATGGTTACACCCCATTACGAGGTCAGTCTGATACGTGGTTACACCCCATTACGTAGTTCGTAATCCCACTGCGCACCTGAAGGATGCGCAATCACTCATATTTCCTATTTTTCAGCACTTTCTGCTCATGGTGTTCTTTTGGTTATGATTTACAGGGTGCAGGTTTCCAGAAGCACGAGTTAGGCACAATGTACAGGCACTACAATGTACTCGGCATGAAAAGGGCTTATTTGCAATTTTTTATTCTGCAACATTCACTGTGTTTGACTTTATGAGTTTTTTTTCCAGAGAATACATTGTTACTGCACCTGTTGCTGAACTTCAAGAGGGGTATAATTTCTATAATTTGGTCACTTCTGGGGGTTTCTGCTGTTTTGGCACTCAGGGACTCTGCAAATGGAGTCCGCAAACTATTCTATGAAAATCTGTGCTCTAATAATCAAATGGCACTCCTTCCCTCCCAGCCCTGTGATGCGGACGAACAGTACTGTATGGTCACATGTGGGGTATTGTCATGTTCAAGAGAAAATGTGTAACTTTTTTGGGATTTTTTTCTACCTCTTCCTCTTGTGAAAATTGGAAATCTGGGGTTAAAACAACATCTTAGTGATAAAAATGTACTTATTTTTTCTTCACAGCCCAATATTATAAAATTTAGTGACACACTTGTAGTGTTAATATGCTCCCTAGACCCCTGGATAAATTCACTGAGGGGTGCAGCTTGTAACATGGGGTCAGTTGTGGAGGAGTTTCAGCTGTTCTGGCATCTCAGGGGCTCTACTAAAATACATTTCTTGAGGGGTCTAGTTTCCAAAATGGGGTCACTTGTGGGGGGAGCACTTCAGGGGCTCTGCAAACACAACATGGCATCTGCGACCGATCCAGACAAGTTTGCTTTCAAAAAATCAAACCCAAGCATGCACCCATCAATAGATTTCCAGCACGTAAGGATAATTGGCGTACTTAGGAGAAATTACACAAAAAATTCTATTGGGGCATTTTCTCCTGTCACGCTTGTGAAAAGGAAATATTTGGAGTTAAAGCAACATTTTTGTGGTAAAAATGCATTTTTTCATTTTCACGGTTCAATGTTATAAAATTTTGTAAAGCACAAGGGGGTGCAAGGTGCTCACAAAATATCTATGTAAGTTACTTGAGGGGTCTAGTTTCGAAAATGGTGTCCAATCTGGTG
Organism: Anomaloglossus baeobatrachus; assembly: GCF_048569485.1. Lineage (NCBI taxonomy): Eukaryota > Metazoa > Chordata > Amphibia > Anura > Aromobatidae > Anomaloglossus > Anomaloglossus baeobatrachus. The sequence continues at coordinate 293,930,180 of NC_134356.1, read as the reverse complement.
GAGCTACACTGTTACATGAGGTACATGAGGGGCTCTCCAAACGTAAAATGACGTCTGCTAACGATTCCATTTATGAGTTCAAAATGTCAAATGGTGCTCCTTCCATTCAGAGCACTGCCATGAACCCAGACAGTAGATTTCCACCACATATGAGGTATCGGGGGACTTAGGAGAAAATTCACAACAAATTGTATGGTGCATTTTCTCCTGTTACTCTTGTGAAAATGAAAAATTTGCGGCTAAAGTAGCATTTTTGTAGGAAAAAGTAAAAATTTTCAGTTTTTCCTTCCACATTGATTTAGTTCCTGTGAAGCACCTAAAGGGTTAATAAACTTCTTAGATGTTATTTTGAGCAGTTTGAAGGGGGCAGTCTTTAGAATGGGGTCACTTTTGGTCATTTTCTGTCATACAGTAAGAAGTAAACTTGGCACTCATATGCAGATTAATGACCTTTCTTTCAAAATCAAAAAGTTAAACAGGCACAAAGGTTTCGGTCTTTTAGACCTTCATCAGTCTGCGTTGTGCTTTATCTTATAAAGCTTCAGGATGGACGAGTGCTATTATTACACTGGCTGGATAACACAAAAATTATCATACTAAATTTACCACTCCCACGAAGTACAATCACAAAAATGAACAATCTATGAATCACTGGGATATGTTGAAGTGTTCCTGAGTTATTACATCATAAAGTGACACTGGTCATAATTTAAAAAATTAGCTTGGTCATGAAGGTGAAAACAGGCTAGGGGGGGGTGAAGGAGTTAAAATGTTATCCTTTACATCTTTATATTAAAGGATTTTTCCTACTAATAGAGTTCATTTTACAGTTAATTTTAATCAATAGATCTTGGAACAATTAGATGTGTTTAAAAAAAAATGTTCCTGTGCTGAGATAATGTTTTATATGTGTGTAGCGCTCAACAGGGCCTCAGGGGGTACTCGTCACCGGGCTAGTGCTTTTTGTGGGGTTGCTGTGACTGGCCTGACCCGGCTCCGTGGCCCGTCGGCCACATGTAAAAAAACAAACAAGTGGGTGCAAGGTGTAAAGGGGGATGGAAGGGAAGGGTGAAGAGTCCCTGGGAAGCATGTCACCGGTTGCAGTGGTGACTGGGGTCTTTTCCTCCTCTGCCGCAGACCCTTCCTGCGACTTTTCCTCTTCCAGGAGTGGTGTTGGATGGGAATGGGGGATGCTTGGCAGCGCCACCCATGCTGCGCGGCCAGGAATAGGACGCCTCTGCGAGATGTTACTCTCCTCTGGAGCTCTGGAGCTGATGTTAACGCAGCCCAGATATTCCAGCTCTCCACATCGGAATGATCCGACACAAAGATCTGGCTCCCTTTTGTGATTGACAGGAGCCGGATCCCCAGTGAGAGCCACTAAATTTTCTAAACGTCTCTCACTGGGCGTAACATATGGGTGTTTGGTCTGCGAAACCCCGCCCACCTGAACAAAACCCCGCCCACTCAACAAAGTAATTGGCCCATTGTGGGTGGGCGGGGTTTCAGCGGCATTAACATAAGATTCAATATGTGTTCACCTGCGGTGAACACATTTAATAGGGAGCCATGAATGATCCAAAAGATCTGGCTCTTTTTGGTGAGCGGAGCCATGGGAACTGGATCACCAAAAAGAGCCGGACTGCCCATACTAGCATACACATCCCAGGAGAGGCTGGGGCATATACATCACAGGAGGGGTTGGGGCACATATATCCCAGGAGAGGCTGGGGCATATACATCCCAGGAGAGGCTGGAGCATATACATCACAGGAGGGGCTGGGGCATATATATCCCAGGAAAGGCTGGGGTGTATACATCCCAGGAGAGGCTGGGGCGTATACATCACTGGAGAGGCTGGGGCATACACATCATAGGAGAGGCTGGGGCATACACATCATAGGAGAGGCTGGGGGCATGTACATCACAGGAGAGGCTGGGGCATGTACATCACAGGAAAGACTGGGGCATATACATCACAGGAAAGACTGGGGGTGTATACACCACAGGAGGGGTACAAAAAGCAGATTTTTTCAGCTCACCCAATCTTGTACAATCAGAAGGTAGTTTGAAGCTTTTGGTCCCAGACAGTGCAAGGAAACAGATTTCAGCCAAAAATTCAAATAGAGATCCAAAAAGAGAAAATTTCGAACATCCAAAGTCCAGAATTATAAAAAATCCCTAACTTTATTATCAAAATAGAAATCACTTCATGTTAAAAACATAGATCCAATGTAGCAATCAAAGAGGACATGTTTCAGATATCATCCTTATTTAACATCTGATGTTGAATAAGGATGATATCTGAAACATGTCCTCTTCGATTGCTCGATTGGATCTATGTTTTTACCATGAAGTGATTTCTATTTTGATAATAAAGTTATGGCTTTTTTATAATTCTGGACTTTGGACGCTGGAAATGTTCTCTTTTTGGATAACACGAGGGGTGTATACATCACAGGAGATGCTGGGGCACAGACAGCAGTGGTGGTGGCAGAGACAGCACTGGCGGCGGCACAGAGAGCACTAGGTGGCAGAACGAACAGCACTAGGTGGCAGCACAGAGAGCACTAGATGGCAGCACGGAGAGCACCAGGTGGCAGCACGGACAGCATTAGGTGGCAGCACGGACCGCATTAGGTGGCACAACGGACAGCACTAGGTGGCACAACAGACAGCACTAGGTGGCAGCACGAAGAGCACTAGGTGGCAGCATGGAGAGCATTAGGTGGCAGCACTGACAGCACTAGGTGGCAGCACTGACAGCACTAGGTGGCACAACAGACAGCACTAGGTGGCACAACGGACAGCACTAGGTAGCAGTATGGACAGCACTAGGAGGCAGCATGGAGAGCCTTAGGAGGCAGCACAGAGAGCATTAGGTGGCAGCACTGACAGCACTAGGTGGCACAACGGACAGCACTAGGTGGCAGCACAGACAGCACTAGGTAGCAGTACGGACAGCACTAGAAGGCAGCATGGACAGCACTAGGAGGCAGCACGGAGAGCACTAGGTGGAAGCATGTGGAGGTTACACAGCACTGATGGGCTACACAGCACTTGGGGGTACACACAGTACTAGGATGTACACTGCACTGGAGGGGGGGCAGCAATGGGTTGCGGACTCACAGCATGGGGAGGCAGGAGGAGTCACACAGCACAGGTCCGGGAGGCATGTACAGCAGGGAGGCTGGTAATACTGCTGCGCCACTTCTTCTGTGACAGGAGCATAGTGAGCTGCTTACCCCACCCATAAGGTAAGCCCTGAGCACGCTAGCACAGGCCAGGGTTGAGCCTAGAATATATGGGCTGCAGTCAGGTCCCGGAAGGAGCCCTTACATTCTAGCGTCTTCAGTAGTAAGTCTGTTACAATGAATGGGCTGCAATCAGGATCTGAAAGGAGCCCGTACATTCTAGGATCTAACCACAGGCCAGGGTGCATGTGCTTCCTCGTATCACACAGTGGGATTTAAAGTTTAAAGGGACGGCAAAAGCGCAGCTGCCGCTCGAGCACTGCGGTTCCCGGGACTGTGCCCGGGGGCCACAGAAAAAGTCATCATGGACCGCAAACGGCCCCTGGGCTGGAGGTTCCCCACCCCTGCCTTAAAGAATTATTTGCGCTCCCATGCTGTAAGGTTTGTATTCTCTTTTGCTTCCTCCCCTGCCCAGATGATGTGGTATGATCAGACCATGCCCCTATACGGTCAGACACGGCCATTACACATTACATAGGAGGGACATATATAAGATTATCTCAGCACAGGAACATTTTTTTTAAACACATCCAATTGTTGAAATTATTATTATTCCAAGGTCTATTGATTAAAATGTATTTTATTCATGGGAAAACCTCTTTAATATTGTATCTCTCTTAATAATCTCTATTTTTTTTAATTCTTTTTTTTTAACTATTCCTTACTACACTTACACTCCGGTTGACGGATGCGGCGCACGCCAGTACAGTGTATACAGTACACTGGCAGCGCAACAAGCGCGGCGCAGCCACTGTACTGAATCACACTGTACTAACGTGCGGCGCATCCGTCAACCGGCGAAAAGCCGGATATGTGTACCCGGCCTTAGACTGCAAGCTGTTTCTCTCTTCTCCATCTCCAGTACGGTGGTGTTATATATTTTCCATCTCTGGCTTCTATGAGTACTATATAACTATAATATTTCACCTATACTAAATCTGGTAAAATATCTGTCAGTCAAAGAAAAATTATTAGATGAATAGAACTAATCTAAGTCATAATCTAAGAAAACCCTTTAGCTGTGATATTATTCTCTTAGGATGCCGAATGTATCCAACGTATCACTAGCATACCAGATCTGATCCATCTTCTAATTATAGATAAGTGAACCCTTGGCAGTTCGGTTCAGCGAGTGCAGCCGGACTTTTGAAACAGTTCGATCTGGGACCCGCACTTGTCCTGAATATTAATGAAAGTCACTAATTAGGCAGTACAGGTCTCCACCCACATGCAGCCAGCCATAAACAGGATACTTCTGGGGGCCGGTGAGCGGAGTTTTTCCATTTTGTTTGGTGCATTCGATAGCACTGTTGTTACCCCCAGTACGAGCTGATCAAACACTGCAAGCGCCTCGCACTGGGCTGTGCACCAGGCGTACAAGAGCACAGCAATGCTCGCACAAGTGGTTTACATACCTAAAGCACCCGAATCCCAAACTTCAAAATTGCTCATCTCTACTCCTAATACATTTCTTTAATATATAAGTTTGCACATACTTAGGAAAGAATGAAGTATTGGCATCTCCAGGACACAGTCTACATAGCGATATGTCTTTCCTCTTTGATCTTCTTCGCCTAGGTAAGATAGAAAGTAGTACAGAGTACACTAGACTTGCTATATACTATTGTTTGCTATTAGAATCATCCCTAGTATACAGATGTACTGAGGATCAGAACCTCATCTGGCAGTGTAAGGCTATGTGCCCACGCTACAGGATTTACCGCGGATTTGCCGCGGATTTTGCCGCGGATTTACCGCGGATTTGCCGAAAATCTGCAGCAGCAGCACTTCCAAGCCATTTCAATGGCATTTTGGAAATGCTGTGCCCATGCTGCGGATTTTTCCGCTGCGGATTTGCCGCGGATTTTGATCCGGAAAAATCTGCAGCATGTCAATTGTTTGGTGCAGATTTGGTGCGGATTTTTGGTTTTGAATGGGGAAAAAAAAAAATGAAATCCGCATCAAAATCCGCGGCAAATCCGCGGTAAATCCGCGGTAAATTCGCGGTAAATTCGCGGCAAATCCGCGGGTGCGGATTTGCCGCGAAAGTCGCGGATTTTCAGGCAAAAAAATCCGCAGGGACATTCTAGCGTGGGCACATAGCCTAAGGCTGCTTTCACACCTCCGGTTTTTGCTATGCGGCACAATCCGGCACTTTGCAGGAAAATTGCAACTGTTTTTTTTTGCTGCCGGTTGCGTTTTTTCTGCATAGACTTTAATTAGTGCCGCATTGTGCCGCATGGCCTTGCGTTCCATCCAGTTTTTGGCGAATGCGGCAGATTTAGCCGATGCGGCGGCAGGATGGAACGTTGCCTGGCACGTTTTTTTGTGCGGCAAAAAAACCCGCATTGTGTCGCATTCGGCCGATGCGGCGCATTTTTCAATGCATGCCTATGGCGGCCGGATGCGGCGCGATGTGGCAAAAACCGCATCCGGACGCCGCATGCGGTTTTTGCCACTGCGCATGGTCAGTAGCATGCCGCAAGCGGCAAAAACCGGACGGGCCGCATGGGAAAAACTTATGCAAAGGATGCGGTGTTTTCACCGCATCCGTTGCATAGCTTGCACAGCCGGATTGAGCCGCACAGCTCAAGCTGGATGGGTGAAAGCAGCCTAAGTGAAGCAGATTTGCAGAAGCTGTCATTGCTGACATATGTATATCCTGCCATCTTCTGCGGGCGCTCAATATCTTGTTCTCAGATAGCTGGGTCCTCAACAGAGGGATAGTTAGACATAAAAAGGATAGAGAACACACCTCTTTCTTTTGAATTCTTTGATAGGTTGTTTTTGGCACAGAAAAACACTTCTAAAAACATCATCACTTTTAGATACATTTCCTGTCTTTTTATAATGTTTCTAGTGCATATTTTTGAAATTAACGTATTTAATATCTGCTTCTTCCAGCTGCATTTTTCTATAATTGCATTATTAAGAATACAAGTCATGTGATATATAAGTCATTTGATTCTATGAAATCTATTAGAATGATAAGATTTGTAATGTCAGAATGGTAACTAAAACTACAACAAAAATGCAATACATATTAACACGTGTATTATTAAAAATAAAGAAAACCATCAGAGTCTACTAGAGGAAAACATCACAAACTTTCTGATGAATAAACTTGACCATGCTGTGAATTAAAAAAAAAAAAAAAAAGCCAAACACACACAAAGATTTAAAAAAACAAAAAAAAAAAAAACAAAACAAAAAAACCCCAAACTATGCAGTGTATTTATTGCTTTAAAAATTTCTCCACTGACTCCCAACAAATATCCGGTTGCATCTATTTCATCTACAAAAAAATAAAGTAAAAAATGCTGCTAAAAATGCTCAATTGTTCAATATCTATTAGTGATGAGGGAGCACTAAAATACTCGAACGGGATGGTCAGGAGCTTGGACGGGCTAGATTCGAGTAACGAGTATAATGGAAGTCAATGGGAAACTCTACCTTTTTTCCAGCAAACCCTCCCAAGGAGGTCTGGGGGTGCAGTACATTCACAGAAATGGATGGAAACAGTGCTGAAATGGAATGGGAACAGCACAAGGAAGATGCATCTTCCACCCCTAAAGAGCGCGATAGCTCCCGCCCCCGTCACGCTGCGATGTCGCTACCGGCGCCGGATGTGCGTCACTAACTACGTGACCCCGACGATATATCGGTAGCGATGTCGCAGCGTGTAAAGTACCCCTTAGGCTCTCTTCACAATTATTGTTTTTGCAGAGTTTTTTCATTTTCTCATTGCTTTCAATGTTGAAAAAACACTGCAAAAACACTGAAAGAATTGACATGCTGCTTCCTTAAAAAAACGCAACAGTACTCTATTTGTGTCAGTAAGAAAAAACAATTGTGTGTATTAGATTTATGAGCTCTCAGCTTTTACTGGTACTATAAAAATCAGCTTTTAATGTGCATAAAAGTCATGCAAAAAATGGAAAAAAAAAAAAAAATACAACACCATGCCATCTTTCACCATATTTCACCGTATTTATTTAAAGGAGGAATTGCAATACACCTTGAATGACACATAGAGGATGGCCTCAGAATAAATTTTGGGACAATTTTAAATATTGTGGGATTTCGACAGTGGTAAGGCCAATTGTCTCTACTCCTTGGTTGTCCAAGGAACCTCTTCCATCAGTGTTGTCACGTGGGAATTTTTGGACTAATTGATCAACTACTGTCTTCTGGTATCGCACCACTTTACTAGCCATCTCCACCGCAGGAAGGAGAGATGGAAAGTTCTCCTTGTAGTATGGGTCGACAATGGTGAACAACCAATAAATGAAATGTTAATTGCTATGTTTTTTTAATACATGTAACATAAAAACGTAATTTAAACAATAGAGGATTTTGTGATGATAGCTTCCATTTAAGGTAATTGCAGCTTTATATTAGTCAATTTCATGGACAGTCTATGGACCAAGAGAATTGATGAGAATCATTATATGCTTATGCAATCAAAGCAGGGGAAGAGAAGCCGCAAATATCAGCTACACCTAGGGAGAACAATGGAGTGGATTGTCTGCCACTCACAACACTCATCTAGCCGAAGATTAATAGGAAGATTTCCTGCCTGTGCTCATCTTTGATGAGAATACCTTTTGTGTCAAGCCCTGGATGACTTGTCAATGAACTTCTAATTCATAAAGACATTCATTTCTTCTGTTTACTCAGACTAAACAGATTTGAATATTCTACTTGTCCATGTAAACATGAACTAAATGACTATTACAGTAAAACAAACTGTGCGTCTAGTAATGCTGGAATGAGCAATGATTACATAACTACTTATGGCGTGATCCGCCACTGAAAATCCTTCTTTGCTTACATTTCTTATTACTTTAAGTTTTCCAATAGCTCATGCTTAATGTTTAAAATAACATCGATGTATCCGTATTATTTCAATTACCTACACTACCACTGGTTTTAGGTCACAGTGGAGAAATAAGTAAAAGGCTCTATGCTACAAAAACCTAATGATGTGTAGCTCAATCCAGTAATTATAAGGTACAAGAAGAATTCTTCTATGATACCATACTTGTGTAATGCATGTGTCTGTTAAACAAGATGCATTTCAGATTTCTAGGGAATTGTCTTAGTTAATACATACATTTATAGAAGACTGAAGTAGCACAATAGTAGTGGTGGGTGCAGGTCCCAGGACATTGACCAGGTCCTTAATAGGTATGGCTTAAAGGGTTGGTTCACCACTTTTCATTACTGGCCACATCGATATTATGTTGAGAAACAAGGTTTCTCTCAAATATCCTGTGTTGCCAATAGTGCCTGTGAGTGGCGCTATTGCGGTCCACTCACCCCCTTCACGTGACTGGTGATGTCATTTCAACTGAGGTGGGCTGCAGTCTTCCTGAGTGACTGGGCTGTGGGTGGGGTTTTACCGTTCTTCACAGCTCAGCATCGGTCTGCTCCCTCCTTTACTGCAGAGCACCGCAAGCAGGAGCGACACTGAGCTGTGACGAGCGGGGAATCTCCCCCCACAGCCCAGTCACTCAGGAAGACTGGGACCAGCCGTGGTGATGTCAGGTCAACAAGAAGTTGACATGACATCACCGGACATCAGAGGTCACGGAGCCCAGGGATCATGCAAAAAGGGTGAGCGGACCGCAATAGGCACTATTGGCAACACAAGGTATTTCAGAGAAACCTTATTTCTCAACACAATATCAATGTGGCCAATAATGAAAAAGGGTAAATCACCTCTTTAAGGAATTACAACACCTTTACACAATTACAGTCACATGACAACGAGCTGCTCTTCATAATTCTCTCAATGTTCAGTGGAAAACTACAGATCCTGCTTCATAGAGAGAAGCAGGAAGAACAGCTAGATGTCTCATGACCAGAAGTATGAAAACCGCATATGAGTGGAGTGCCAATGTGATGTTTGATGGAACCAGCAAGCAGAGCTGAATCCTGAAAGTAAGTATATTACACACTACTGGGATTAGACATGCTACAGTGCTTAATGGTACAATTAAAGGGCTTGTCCAGGTTTGTGATGAAAGTCTGCAGTCACTCTACATGACTGCAGAAGTCGAAATTCCTATGGTACATGCAATGTAGACTTTTCGAATTCTCTCATTCCAGCGGCAAGAGTGGACTGTCATGTGAGAGCAAGAATGCGATTTGCATACTTCTGGCCACAGTATAACTAGATGTGTCGGGGTTCACTCATTTCACTTAGATTGCACGAGACCAGGCATGCCTAGTTGGCATGTAACTGCATGAATGTAAGTCGCATAGGTGTGGTTTCATGACCTCCCACTCTCACAGCCGGTGAGAGAATCTTGACCGTGTGCAGTGTGCACGCTGTGAGAATTCAGAAGTGTGCAGTCACATAAAATGACTGCAGACTTTCCTTAAAAGTTAAACAACCTCTTTCGTGCTCCTAAAATAAATAAAAACATAGTAACCGTTAACTTTTCAGAGGGTCCAATACTTTATTAACATAGCCATGTATCATGTAATCTTACAAGTTACGGATTGCTAAATGTGTACAGGATCAGATCTAATAACTACAGAATACGACACCAGAAACACAGCATCACAACCCTCATGCGAACTGAAATACATTACCAGTACCACAAACAGTACATGGTACATCAATTGTAATATAAGGTCAGACCTATATACATTTGTATCTCATGAACCGACAAGTCCCAGTATGTCCTTAACAATGGTAGAGGAGATAATGAGAGCAGTTGGCATTCACTTTCTTTATTCACCTTGTCAAGGCTCCATGACTTTTCACATTCACAGCTTGCCTCTGCAGACTTCCATCTTCTCTGGTCTTCTGCAGCACATCCCCACACAATGCCCTTAAAAATAGCAGCATAATTATAATGTTCTTGAATAAAACGTATCTGCCCTACGTTGTGACCCTGAATAAATAATTGCGCCTTCACTGTGTTTCCTGCACAAAATATCAGGCACATACTGTCCCTCTTATGGTACATGCCATCCATACTGTCCTCTCTTCACACTGTGCTCTTGCACTGTGTTGTTCACCTATACCGCCTAGTCTTTTTACTATGCCCCCTCATCATACTAACCATCCTCAGCATACAGTCCCGTACTAGCGGTACCCTTACACTATCCCCCCCATTCTATTCCCTCTCTATAGTCCCTCCCAAACACACTATCCAGTTTCAATTTTGTGCCCCCTGTCATGATGTATGTAGTTTTCTCCATCCCATATTTTTGTATAAGATGCCATGTGATGTATTTTACCTTCTCACTGTATTTGCTGTAATACTATGTCAGGATGTGATGTAAGTGACCATACCTTCCCCCAGCCTGTATCATATTGCAATCAGGCTTCAGCAGTTGCTATTGTCATTGATTTGGTGGGGGTTGCATATATATATTGTTCTTCTCAGCATGGGACTTCTCCAATCTGTAACTTGGTAAACAGAACAGAGCCAGCAGTCTAAAGTCCATTCATGCATCAAATGGCCAGGGGGAGGTGTGCCCACCTAAGAGGCTGATCCCAGGAGAGAAGAACATGTTAGTTCAGTTAGTTGGATATCGGCTGGAGAAGGATGAGGACCTATGGCTGAGGCTGGATCATAGAGAATGTGTATGGACTGTTGCAGACTGGAGATCAGTGGCCGCATGGGATTGTGTTGTCTCAGCCACGCTATCGGATTTAAGGAACTCATCTGAGGACTGTTGCATTCTCCTTGGTGTCGGATTGCCCCGGACCTATTTCCTTTGTGTGGACTCTAAAGAACCATTTTTATTATTGGATGTTTTATGCTCCCTGTCTTATTAAATCTTCTTGGATTGTTCCTTGGCCTGGTGTCCCTTACTGCTCTGTCGCATACCCCGTCACAAACTGGTGGCAGCGGCGGGATCAGAGCAGAAAGAATGGAGGACAACGGCCCATTAACATCTGGAATCAGAACCTCAGGATACAGGAACTGGACTGTGGTGAGCCTACAAACGATGGCCCGTGAATTAGGAGTCGGTTACAAAGGACTCTCTAAGGAGCAACTAATTGAGGCATTGGAAAACGCTTGCCTGCAAGATGGCACCGAGGAACAATTTCCACAGCAAAGGGAGGAAAGACGAGAGCTGGAGGTAAATACCCAAAAAAGTCAATGGGTTGTGTGGTATGAGGAGGAGATGGCACTGCTTGGAGATGAGGCCACCATAGAAGATAAGAGGGAGGCTATTCGCAGAGCTCAAGAGAGGGCAGCATTGCTGGAGAAGAGGCTTGCTGTGGAAGCAGCTAGAGGCTCCAGACAAACTTTAACCACAGCACCAACTATGAGGGAATTCTCCACAGTGTCCCGCAAGGACTTTAAGCCATTTAATGAAGCTGCAGGTGACATTGAGGGCTTCTTTCAGGACTTTGAGCATCAGTGCCGATTAATGGAAGTCCCAGAAAGAGAGCGAGTCAGACACCTGGTGGGCCTCTTGGAGGGTGGAGCTGCCGATGCCTATAGAGCTATGGACCCTCAGTGGAATTGTGAGTATGGGGAGATAAAACAGACCATTCTGGAACATTATGCCGTGACCCCAGATACTTATAGGACTCAGTTCCGTACGTTAGCCTGTGATGGAGAAGTGTCTTTCAGGATGTTTGCCCACAAACTGAAACAAGTATGCCATCACTGGCTGGAGGGAGAGGGGGCCTTAACTTGGGAGACGTTCATCCAGGTCATCCTAAAAGAACAGTTTTATGCCAAGTGCCCTACTGAGATTCGGGAATGGGTGCGTGAGAGGAGACCAGAGACAATGGAACAAGCTGCTGCTCTAGCTGATGAGGTGCTCACTATCAAGCCTCAATGGAAGAAGCTGCTAGCAGAGGGAGAAAAAATGACCAGCTCCCCAACACCAGAGGTTCCTTGTCCTTCAGTGCCCAATGTTCCTCAACCTCCTAGATCACCACCTCATGTGGATACCCGTGTGTACGTGCTTCCAGTTGTTTCTACCACATTTTTTGGAATACGACGAGGGGAGAAAGTAGAAGAGCGGAGATGTTATAGCTGTGGGCATCCCGGACATCTGCGGGCCACATGCCCATCTATCCAGTGGAGTCATCCTCCAAATCGACAACCACCTCCAGCACCTGCACCTCCCTATCAGTCACCAAGGTCTCCTACCTACTTCTCCAGAAGGCAAACTGGAGGGAGTGAGACGCAGCGCAGATGTTATCAATGTGGGCAGCCTGGTCATCTGCAAGCTCACTGTCCAGGTGTTCAGAGGCAGAACAGCTGCAGACCACCTTTGCCTGTCCATTATCTACAGACACCCTCAACAGGAGAAGAGCTGGATTCAGGCCCTGATGATTTGCCAAGTGACCCTGATATGTTAACTTCCCTACCAGGAGTCTATGGAGTGCGAGCCACAGCCGCCCGTTCTTATGATCTTCAGCATAAACATCTACAGGAGGTCGTGCTGGATGGTCAAAAAGTTGTTGGCTTTCGTGACACTGGGGCTTTTCTCACCATCGCAGATCCCCGAGTAATTCAACCAGAAGCAATTCAAAAGGGACCAGGAATTGCCATTGAATTGGCTGGAGGTACTCAAAGATACATTCCAAGAGCGAGTGTGACCCTAGATTATGGCTTTGGGGCAAAACAATGCATAATCGGTGTGATGAGCGGCCTTCCTGCAGACATACTCCTAGGCAATGATGTGGGAGGTATACAATGCCAATTTGTGGGTGCAGGAAGCAGAGTTTAAGTGAAGGAGGATATAAACTGGACCCGAACATTCAACCCTACATCTTCATCATACACTAAAGAACCTGGAGCCTTGAGTCCTGTCAGCCATGCCTGCGTGTACTTAACCAGCGACCTGTAGAGGTCCCTAGTACATACACAAGTTGGGAGGGGAAGGAATTGTCATGATGTATGTAGTGTTCTCCATCCCATATTTTTGTATAAGATGCCATGTGATGTATTTTACCTTCTCACTGTATTTGCTGTAATACTATGTCAGGATGTGATGTAAGTGACCATACCTTCCCCCAGCCTGTATCATATTGCAATCAGGCTTCAGCAGTAGCTATTGTCATTGATTTGGTGGGGGTTGCATATATATATTGTTCTTCTCAGCATGGAACTTCTCCAATCTGTAACTTGGTAAACAGAACAGAGCCAGCAGTCTAAAGTCCATTCATGCATCAAATGGCCAGGGGGAGGTGTGCCCACCTAAGGGGCTGATCCCAGGAGAGAAGAACATGTTAGTTCAGTTAGTTGGATATCGGCTGGAGAAGGATGAGGACCTATGGCTGAGGCTGGATCATAGAGAATGTGTATGGACTGTTGCAGACTGGAGATCAGTGGCCGCGTGGGATTGTGTTGTCTCAGCCACGCTATCGGATTTAAGGAACTCATCTGAGGACTGTTGCATTCTCCTTGGCGTCGGATTGCCCCAGACCTATTTCCTTTGTGTGGACTCTAAAGAACCATTTTATTATTGGATGTTTTATGCTCCCTGTCTCATTAAATCTTCTTGGATTGTTCCTTGGCCTGGTGTCCCTTACTGCTCTGTCGCATACCCCGTCACACCCCCTCATACCATTCCTCCCACATACTGCATCCTTACACTATTTCCCTCAAAAGGCTCCTCACTCATTTCCCCCTCATGCGGTCTCTTATCATATCCCCCGCTAACCATACTGTCTTCTCACATATTTACCCAGGGCCGTATTTGCCACTAGGCACCCGTGGTCCCGTGCCTGGGGCGGCACATTGCGGGGGGCGGCACTTTCTGGCAGCAAAAAAAAAAAATATATATATATATATATATATATATATATATATATATATATATATTTTTTTTTTCTTTACATCCCCCCCCTCCCTCCGTTACACAGTTTAGTGAATCCGCTGTGTTCTCTGGGGGGGTTGAGAGGGAGGGAAGGTGCACTTCTGCTATTTAAATAAACGGCGGGCGCCAGGCATAGTGGGCGGATTGACCCCGGAAGTTCCAGTGCCTGCACTTCCGGGGTCGGAGGAGGACGCGACTGAAGCTGGAGCCAGCCAGAAGAGGATAATCACCAGAGCAGTGCATCGGGCACCGGAGCAGGTATGCGCTAAGGCAGAGCCTAGAATGTATGGGCACCTTACAGGTTAGTTTGTGATCGTTGCGATGCCTCTTTTTGTCCACTATACTCATGCAAGGGGAGGCTGGGGGGAGAGAGGCTGAGGCTGGGGGGAGGCTGGGAAAAGAGAGAGGCTGGGGGGAGGCTGGGAAGAGAGAGAGGCTGAGGCTGGGGGGAGGCTGGGAAGAGAGAGAGGTTGAGGCTGGGGGGAGGCTGGGAAGAGAGAGAGGCTGAGGGGAGGCTGGGAAAATAGAGAGGCTGAGGCGAGGCTGGGAAAAGAGAGAGGCTGAGGCTGGGGGGAGGCTGGAAAGAGAGAGAGGCTGAGGCTGGGGGAGGCTGGAGAGAGAGAGAGGCTGAGGCTGGGGGGAGGCTGGGAAGAGAGAGAGAGGCTGAGGCTGGGGGGAGGCTGGGAAGAGAGAGAGAGAGGCTTAGGCTGGGAAGAGAGAGAGGCTGAGGCTGGGGAGAGGCTGGGAAGAGAGAGAGAGGCTGAGGCTGGGGGGAGACTGGGAAGAGAGAGAGAGGCTGAGGCTGGGGGGAGGCTGGGAAGAGAGAGAGGCTGAGGCTGGGTGAGGCTGGGAAGACAGAGAGGCTGAGGCTGGGGGGAGGCTGGGAAGAGAGAGAGGCTGAGGCTGGGGAGAGGCTGGGAAGAGAGAGAGGCTAAGGCTGGGGAGAGGCTGGGAAGAGAGAGAGAGGCTGAGGCTGGGGGGAGGCTGGGAAGAGAGAGAGGCTGAGGCTGGGGGGAGGCTGGGAAGAGAGAGAGGCTGAGGCTGGGTGAGCATGAGAAGAGAGAGAGGCTGAGGCTGGGGGGAGGCTGGGAAGAGAGAGAGGCTGAGGCTGGGGGGAGGCTGGGAAGAGAGAGAGGCTGAGGGGAGGCTGGGAAGAGAGAGAGGCTGAGGCTGGGTGGAGGCTGGGAAGAGAAAGAGGCTGGGGCTGGGGGGAGGCTGGGAAGAGAGAGAGGCTGAGGCTGGGGGGAGGCTGGGAAGAGAGAGAGGCTGAGGCTGGGAAGAGAGGCGGAGGCTGAGGGGAGGCTGGGAAGAGAGAGGCTGAGGCTGGGGGGAGAGAGAGGCTGAGGCTGGGAAGAGAGAGGCTGAGGCTGGGGGGAGAGAGAGGCTGAGGCTGGGGGGAGAAAGAGGCTGAGGCTGGGGGCAGAGAGAGGCTGAGGCTGGGGGCAGAGAGAGGCTGAGGCTGGGGGCAGAGAGAGCCTGAGGCTGGGGGCAGAGAGAGCCTGAGGCTGGGGGCAGAGAGAGCCTGAGGCTGGGGGCAGAGAGAGGCTGATGCTGGGGGCAGAGAGAGGCTGATGCTGGGGGCAGAGAGAGGCTGATGCTGGGGGCAGAGAGAGGCTGATGCTGGGAGGATTGAGGCTGATGCTGGGGGCGGAGAATCTGATGCTGGAGGCAGAGAGGCTGATGCTGGGGGAGGCTGGGGGGAGAGAGAGGCTGATGCTGGGGGAGGCTGGGGGGAGAGAGAGGCTGATGCTGGGGGAGGCTGGGGGGAGAGAGAGGCTGATGCTGGGGAAGGCTGGGGGGAGAGAGAGGCTGATGCTGGGGGAGGCTGGGGGGAGAGAGAGGCTGATGCTGGGGGAAGGCTGATGCTAGGGGAGGCTGATGCTGGGGGAGGCTGATGCTGGGGGGGCTGAGAGGAGAGAGGCTGATGCTGGGGGAGGCTGGGAGGAGAGAGGCAGATGCTGGGGGAGGCTGATGCTGGGGGAGGCTGGGAGGAGAGAGGCTGATGCTGCGGGAGGCTGGGAGGGGGAGGCTTAGAGGAGGGAGGCTGATGCTGAGGGAAGAGGGAGGCTGATGCTGGGGGAGGCTGATGCTGGGGGAGGCTGGGAGGAGAGAGGCTGATGCTGGGAGGAGAGAGGCCGATGCTGGGAAAGGCTGGGAGGAGAGAGGCTCATGCTGGGGGCAGAGAGGCTGATGCTGGGGGCAGAAAGGCTGATGCTGGGGGCAGAGGGGCTGGTGCTGGGGGCAGAGGGGCTGGTGCTGGGGGCAGAGAGGCTGGTGCTGGGGGCAGCTGGGGACAGAGGCTGGTGCTGGGGGCAGAGAGGCTGATGTGGGGGGCAGAGAGGCTGATGTGGGGGGCAGAGAGGCTGATGTGGGGGGCAGAGAGGCTGATGCTGGGGGCAGAGAGGCTGATGCTGGGGGGGGCTGGGGGGAGAGAGGCTGATGCTGGGGGAGGCTGGGGGGAGAGAGGCTGATGCTGGGGGAGGCTGGGGGGAGAGAGGCTGATGCTGGGGGAGAGGCTGCTTCTGGAGGCGGGGAGAGAGAGGCTGCTGCTGGGAGAGAAGGGCCAATGCTAGAGACAGAGGACAAGGGTTGAGGGATAGTGCAATGACAAAATCGATGGGGGGAGTGTAAGGACTCAGAATAAGAGGGGGGCAGCATTGGGAGCTCATTATGGAGAAGGGGAAGCATGTGTGGGCTCAGTATAGTGTGGAGCAATGTAGGGGAGTCAATATCAAGAGTGGGGTAGTGTGTGTGTGGGGGGGGTCTCAGCATAAGCTCTAGTGTGGTGGTCTTAGTATGATGAGTGGGGCAACATGGAGGTGTCATTATGGAAAAGAGGAGGGCAGCATGCATGGGACACTGTGAGGAGGGGGCAGCATGCATGGGACACTGAGGAGGGGGCAGCATGCATGGGACACTGTGAGGAGGGGGCAGCATGCATGGGACACTGTGAGGAGGGAGCAGCATGCATGGGACACTGTGAGGAGGGAGCAGCATGCATGGGACACTGTGAGGAGGGGGCAGCATGCGTGGGACACTGTGAGGAGGGAGCAGCATGCATGGGACACTGTGAGGAGGGGGCAGCATGCATGGGACACTGTGAGGAGGGGGCAGCATGCATGGGACACTGTGAGGAGGAGGGAGCATGCATGGGACACTGTGAGAAGGGGGCAGCATGCATGGGACACTGAGAGGAGGGGGAAGCATGCATGGGACACTGTGAGGAGGGGGCAGCATGCATGGGACACTGTGAGGAGGGGGCAGCATGCATGGAACACTGTGAGGAGGGGGCAGCATGCATGGGACACTGTGAGAAGGGGGCAGCATGAATGGGACACTGTGAGAAGGGGGCAGCATGCATGGGACACTGTTAGAAGGGGGCAGCATGCATGGGACACTGTGAGGAGGGGGCAGCATGCATGGGACACTGTGAGGAGGGGGCAGCATGCATGGGACACTGTGAGGAGTTGGAAGCATGCATGGGACATTGTGAGGAGGGGGCAGCATGCATGGGACATTGTGAGGAGGGGGAAGCATGCATGGGACACTGTGAGGAGGGAGCAGCATGCATGGGACACTGTGAGGAGGGAGCAGCATGCATGGGACACTGAGGAGGGGGCAGCATGCATGGGACATTCTGAGGAGGGAGCAGCATGCATGGGACACTGAGGAGGGGGCAGCAAGCATGGGACACTGTGAGGAGGGGGCAGCATGCATGGGACACTGTGAGGAGGGGGCAACATGCATGGGACACCGTGAGGAGGGGGCAGCATGCATGGGACACTGTGAGGAGGGAGCAGCATGCATGGGACATTGTCAGGAGGGGGCAGCATGCATGGGACACTGTGAGGAGGGAGCAGCATGCATGGGACACTGTGAGGAGGGGGTAACATGCAGGGGACATTGTGAGGAGGGAGCAGCATGCATGGGACATTGTGAGGAGGGGGAAGCATGCATGGGACATTGTGAGGAGGGAGCAGCATGCATGGGACATTGTGAGGAGGGGGCAGCATGCATGGGACATTGTGAGGAGGGGGCAGCATGCATGGGACACTGTGAGGAGGGGGCAACATGCAGGGGACATTGTGAGGAGGGAGCAGCATGCATGGGACATTGTGAGGAGGGGGCAGCATGCATGGGACACTGTGAGGAGGGGGCAGCATGCATGGGACATTGTGAGGAGGGGGCAGCATGCATGGGACATTGTGAGAAGGGGGCAGCATGATGTGAGGACAACGTGCAGATCATATTTCATAATCGAGAAATGGTGGGTATAGTTTATAAGTGAGGACAGTGTGGTGTTTTAGTTTATTAGGGGCAGTGTAACAGTCACAGTATATAAGTGGGGACGGTGTGGTGGGAATATTTTATACTCATGCTATGTTTTCATGTGCCTGTGGTGATCCCCATTGGGGGGGTTTGTGCCCTTCGTTTCTCGTTGATACTTTTTAAAGTGTTTTACAGAGTAGATCTGCCTTAAACAGATGTCGTGTGCAAAAACTCATAATTTTACGTTGTCACTAAAGGGCGCGACCACTTAAAGTGCCTAGGGCAGCATGAAGGCAAAATACAGCCCTGTATTTACCCCCTCACTCCTCATACTGTCTCTTTACACATAGCCCCACTCCCCATACTGTGTCCTCAACCATCCCCATACTGTATACGCATACATCCTCCCTCTCATACTGTTTCCTCATATATGCCCTTCCTCACTCTCACTGTGTCTGCTCCAATCTCTCCCTTGTTCTTTATACAGTGTCCTCAAATAACCCTCATATAATTACAATAAATCTTTTGGTTTCTTCATCTCCACTGCAGCATTTACAACCAACGCAGTGTGTGCCTCTGTAGCGCCTGCGAGTAACGTCAGCAGTGTGATTAGATGATGTGATCATGCTGCTGATGTCACTCTGACTCAGAAGTGCCAGCAATTAGGGTTTCAATTGTATTAGCATCTAAAAAGCCCAGGGGCAGCAAAAATGCATCTGCTGGGTAGACATGTTAGACTGCTGCATCAAGTGGCCCACCTGCCCCCCCCTGGATACGCTGCCGCCTAGGACATGATCATAAAGAATGGGAAGGATCTTCATCAATTTATAGTGAAGCCAGAATGTAATAACATATCTAAAAACTCAAAAAATGTACTCAAGTCCATAGTGCGTTTTGGTCTGTATAGAAAAAAATTGCTTTACCTTTTCTTTGCGCTAGTTTTAAAAAACATTTATTTATTTTACTTGCCTATATAACTCCATTAAAGGGATTGTTCGATCTAAAATCATAAGTCTACATAAACTGGCATATCGGCATGAGAAAAGATTCACAGCATGCTGCATTTGACAGTGAGTCTCGGCTCTAACGCACCCTTACAAGTCTATGGGTGTGTGTGAAACATCGGACTGCACTCGTATGTCATCTGAGTGCAGGGCGATGTATGCAGAAATTAGCAGCAGAGAAGAGGAAGAAAGTGCTCCCCCTCCCTCTCCTCCATACCTATGATCTGATCGCAAGATCGGATCACAGTAGCATGACACTCAGCTGACGCTCACAGCAGAGCTTGAGCCGAGGGGCATTAGCATATCACACCCGATGCTCTCACACTGCAAGTGATACACAAGTGGAGCTTATCCTACAAGATATAAACACTAAATGGTGCTTTGAATACATACACAGTAAATCTGAATGCCTATGTCACAATACACATAGGTAGGTCTAGGGCAAGCAAAGCAACCAAAGAGTAGGTAAAATATTAAGATAATTTACAAAAACGTATATAAAAGCGAGAGTGCCTCACTCCAGAGAGACCGCAGCATAGATCTGTTCCAAACTCACATAGGATCATATGGTATGGCAACATACAGGTTAATATGTCATAGGGCACGCAACAAAGATCAGTGCAATCCACCACAAATAATCCATTAAGTGTTACCAGAAATATGCCTTTGTCACTGTGTGTAGAGCTGGTCCCGTGTCCCTCCGACCCTAAAGCGCGTTTCGCCCTGCTTCCTCAGGGGGCGTCTGCTTATTGGCTGCAGCTCATCAATATTCCATCAAGGCAAAATTCCTTTCTGATAAAATAGTAAAGGCTGCAGCTAACAAGTGGCCGCTGATTGGCTGCAGCCTGAAATGATACAAGCTATGTAAGTCTCTGGGAACAGCAGAGCCTGCCAAATCTTAATCATGTTTAATATACACGCTGTTAGGATTCAACTTTGGTTGATGGTTCCGTCAGTTGTCATCTGATCACAAGTAAACGCAGTTTTTTCATAAGAGTCACGTGTCGATTAGAGTCTCCGCTGTTTTGCTCAATGTTATATTTTAGCCACATACTTGTGATAATGTGAAACTGCAAGAGCCAAATCCTAATGGTGTGTACACTACACACCCACATGATTTAGCAAACTGCACTGGTTGCCAAAAATTTGTTCAGGGGTGTACAACCTTTTTAACAAACATGACTAAACCAAGACCAATATGTTTTAGCATCACAATTGCACTATAAAAGACTATGCCATGAGAAACCAAATATTAGCATCATATACAGTAGTCATAATGCCATAATGCCACCATACTAATCATTAACCAAAACCACTCTACCTAAACTGATATCATCACCATGCACAGACAGATATAACGGTAATGTCAGTTTTACACCACTGCTCTGCAGACCATATATGTGTATAATGTACAGGCAGTGGCGTAACTAGAGTTTGATGGGCCCCAGTGCAAAATTTGGACCGGGGCCACCCTCCATATACATACACTTAGGGTACAGGATAATGACACTGACACTCGGGTTACGGGACAATGACGCTGGCACTTGGCTTTTACCCTCAGCACCCAGGTTTCCCATAATATGAAATCCCTCTATCAGCACCCAGCTTTCCTATGATCTGATATCCATCTTGTCCTCGGCACCCAGATTTCCCATGATCTGATATCCATCTTGTCCTCGGCACCCAGCTTTCCCATGCTCTGCCATACATCTTTCCCTCAGCACCCAGCTTTCCCATATCAGAGCATGGGAAAGTTGGGTGCTGAGAGAAGATGTACAACAGAGCATGGGAAAGTTCTCCAAATACTATAATGGCCCCCACATAGCCTTCCATATAGTATAAAGGGTCCCACATAACCCTTTATATATTAGAATGCAGCCCCATAGTTCTCTCCATATTTTATACTTCACCACATAGTCCTCCATAGTTTATAACACACCCCCATAGTCCATGTATAAGGTAGCCTCCATAGTCCTCCATATATTATAATGTAGTCCCCATAGTCCTATATGTATACTTCAGCCCCATAAATGTTCATATTGTATTATGCAGCCCCATACTCCCCCATTTGCACCCCTTGTCCATGTATAAGGTGTCCTTCATATTTATTATGCAGTCCCATAGACCTCCATGTATCATGCAGTCAGCCCCCCCAGGGCCTCCATGTATCATGCAGCCATCCCCCCCAGGGGACCTCCATGTATCATGCAGCCAGCCCCCCCCTCCAGGGCCTCCATGTACCATGCAGCCAGCCCACCCCGGGCCTCTACATGTCATGCAGCCAGGCCCCCCCAAGTGTCATGCAGCCAGCCCTTCCCCCCCGGGCCTCCATGTGTCATGCAGCCAGCCCTTCCCCGAGGGCCTCCATGTGTCATGCAGCCAGCCCCCCCCCCACCGAGAGCCTCCATGTGTCATGCAGCCAGCAATATAAAAAAGCAAGTACCTCTCTTCTCCTTCTGACTGCGGTAGTTACGCCCCTGCCCCCATACTTCACACACCCTGCTCCCCATACAGCCTACACCCCCATATGTCACACACCCTGCACCCCCCATATCACACACACTACATCCCTATATGTCACACACCCTGCTCCCCATACAGCCTGCACCCCCCATATTACACACACACACTATACCCCCATATGTCACACACCCTGCACCCCCCATATCACACACACTACATCCCTATATGTCACACACCCTGCTCCCCATACAGCCTGCACCCCCCAGACCACACACACTACACCCCAATATCTCACACACCCTGCTTCCCATACAGCCTGCACCCCCCATATCACACACACTTCACCTCTATATGTCACACACCCTGCTCCCCATACAGCCTGCACCCCCCAGACCACACACACTACACCCCAATATCTCACACACCCTGCTTCCCATACAGCCTGCACCCCCCACATCACACACACACTACACCTCTATATGTCACACACCCTGCTCCCCATACAGCCTGCACGCCCCATATCACACACACTACACCCCTATATGTCACACACCCTGCACCCCCCATATCACACACTACACCCCTATATGTCACACACCCTGCTCCCCATACAGCCTGCACCCCCCCAGATCACACACACTACACCCCTATATGTCACACACCCTGCTCCCCATACAGCCTGCACCCCCCATATCACACACACTACACCTCTATATGTCACACATCCTGCTCCCGATACAGCCTGCACCCCCCATATCACACACACTACACCTCTATATGTCACACACCCTGCTCCCCATACAGCCTGCACCCCCCAGACCACACACACTACACCCCCATATCTCACACACCCTGCTCCCCATACAGCCTGCACTCCCCATACAGCCTGCACCCCCCATATCACATACACACTACACCCCTATGTCACACACCCTGCACCCCCCATATCACACACACCCCATGTCACACACCCTGCTCCCCATACAGCCTGCACCCCCCCAGATCACACACACTACACCCCCATATGTCACACACCCTGCTCCCCATACAGCCTGCACCCCCCATATCACACACACTACACCTCTATATGTCACACATCCTGCTCCCGATACAGCCTGCACCCCCCATATCACACACACTACACCTCTATATGTCACACACCCTGCTCCCCATACAGCCTGCACCCCCCAGACCACACACACTACACCCCAATATCTCACACACCCTGCTTCCCATACAGCCTGCACCCCCCACATCACACACACACTACACCTCTATATGTCACACACCCTGCTCCCCATACAGCCTGCACCCCCCATATCACACACACTACACCCCTATATGTCACACACCCTGCACCCCCCATATCACACACTACACCCCTATATGTCACACACCCTGCTCCCCATACAGCCTGCACCCCCCCAGATCACACACACTACACCCCTATATGTCACACACCCTGCTCCCCATACAGCCTGCACCCCCCATATCACACACACTTCACCTCTATATGTCACACATCCTGCTCCCGATACAGCCTGCACCCCCCATATCACACACACTACACCTCTATATGTCACACACCCTGCTCCCCATACAGCCTGCACCCCCCAGACCACACACACTACACCCCCATATCTCACACACCCTGCTCCCCATACAGCCTGCACTCCCCATACAGCCTGCACCCCCCATATCACATACACACTACACCCCTATGTCACACACCCTGCACCCCCCATATCACACACACCCCATGTCACACACCCTGCTCCCCATACAGCCTGCACCCCCCCAGATCACACACACTACACCCCTATATGTCACACACCCTGCTCCCCATACAGCCTGCACCCCCCATATCACACACACTACACCTCTATATGTCACACATCCTGCTCCCGATACAGCCTGCACCCCCCATATCACACACACTACACCTCTATATGTCACACACCCTGCTCCCCATACAGCCTGCACCCCCCAGACCACACACACTACACCCCCATATCTCACACACCCTGCTCCCCATACAGCCTGCACTCCCCATACAGCCTGCACCCCCCATATCACACACACACTACACCCCTATGTCACACACCCTGCACCCCCATATCACACACTACACCCCTATATGTCACACACCCTGCACCCCCCATATCACACACACACACTACACCCCTATATGTCACACACCCTGCTCCCCATACAGCCTGCACCCCCCATATCACACACACTACACCCCTATATGTCACACACCCTGCACCCCCCATATCACACACACACACTACACCCCTATATGTCACACACCCTGCTCCCCATACAGCCTGCACCCCCCATATCACACACTACACCCCCATATCTCACACACCCTGCTCCCCATACAGCCTGCACCCCCCATATCACACACACTACACCCCCATATGTCACACACCCTGCCCCACATATCTCACCCTGCCTGTATCCCAACTTACCCCTCTGTCAAACACTCTGCACCCCTTCACATCCTTCTGTCACAGTCTGCAGCCCTTATATGCCCCTCACCCCCCTTCCCCTCATGTCCCCTGTCCCTCTTTTCTTATTACCAGCCATGTGCCCCAATCTCCTTCAGGAATTGATATCTTCCGGTGCTTTCTGCCCGGAAAACCTGGGTCTCCTCCCACACAGTCACATGGGCATGACATCATCGCAGGTCCTGGCAGGATGGATTCTTCTCCTGTGCAGGAGCACTTCTGCTCTGCTGCAGGTCAGAAACGCCTGGTGGCCTCTCCAGATCAGGGGCCCCTCTACCCCCAGCTGACACCGGGCCCCCCTGACTCACAGGCCGGCCCCCTGGTAGTCGGCCACTACACAGCGCATCTCCTCTCCTACAGAGAGGAGCCGCTCTGCAGAGCGGCTGCCGGGCCCCTATAACCCTGCAGGCCCGGTCGTTATGCCCATGTATCTGCTCCATCTATGGTGGAAAGTAGTCGGAGCAGCGAGCACTGCACGGCAATACTGCCTGCTCTAACCCCGCCCATCATCATTATAGACCCGCCCATCACCAGTATAGCTCCGCCCCTCTCCCATAGACTCCGCCCCTGCTTGAGAGCTCCATGACGACCACTGTGTCGCTCAACAGTGACAAGCCCCGCCTCTGTGTCCAGGATTCCAGTCAGTGCAGATGTCTCCATATTGCTGAGGACGGTGAAGAGACCGAGGGGTGGAGCCAGCAGCGTGTCACAGAAGTCGGAGTGTGTGCAGCCAGGTGAGCGCTGCGTGTGGAGCCCGAGCGGATGCCGGAGGAGGAGCACAAGCCCCGGACGCTGTATACAGTGTAGAGGAGGGTCTGTCTATATATCTACAGGTGACAGGGGGCGGTGCAGTCCTGGAGGGAATATATTACCATGGTAACAAAGCGACATCCAGCGATCACATCACCGAGGGGGAGGGGCCCGAACAGTGTAGAACATAACAACTTCCCCCCATGCCAGGCGCCCATTATTCTGTATGGAGGGCTATGTAGGGCCCATTATTCTGTATGGAGGACTATGTGGACCCCATTATTCTGTATGGAGGACTATGTGGACACCATTATTCTGTATGGAGGGCTATGTAGGGCCCATTATTCTGTATGGAGGACTATGTGGACCCCATTATTCTGTATGGAGGACTATGTGGACCCCATTATTCTGTATGGAGGGCTATGTGGGGCCCATTATTCTGTATGGAGGACTATGTGGACCCCATTATTCTGTATGGAGGGCTATGTGGGACTCATTATTCTGTATGGAGGGCTATGTGGGGCCCATTATTCTGTAGGGAGGGCTGTGTGGGGCTCATTATTCTGTAAGGAGGGCTATGTGGAGCCCATTATTCTGTATGGAGGACTATGTGGGGCCCATTATTCTGTATGGAGGGCTATGTGGGGCCCATTATTCTGTATGGAGTGCTATGTGGAACCCATTATTCTGTATGGAGGTCTAAGTGGGGCCCATTATTCTGTAGGGAGGGCTGTGTGGGGCCCATTATTCTATATGGAAAGCTATGTGGGGCCCATTATTCTGTATGGAGGACTATGTGGACCCCATTATTCTGTATGGAGGACTATGTGGACCCCATTATTCTGTATGGAGGGCTATGTGGGGCCCATTATTCTGTATGGAGGACTATGTGGACCCCATTATTCTGTATGGAGGACTATGTGGGGCCCATTATTCTGTATGGAGGACTATGTGGACCCCATTATTCTGTATGGAGGTCTAAGTGGGGCCCATTATTCTGTAGGGAGGGCTGTGTGGGGCCCATTATTCTGTATGGAGAGCTATGTGGGGCCCATTATTCTGTATGGAGAGCTATGTGGGGCCCATTATTCTGTATGGAGAGCTATGTGGACCCCATTATTCTGTATGGAGGACTATGTGGGGCCCATTATTCTGTATGGAGGGCTGTGTGGACCCCATTATTCTGTATGGAGGGCTATGTGGGGCACATTATTCTGTATGGAGTGCTATGTGGGGCACATTATTCTGTATGGAGGGCTATGTGGGGCCCATTATTCTGTATGGAGGACTATGTGGACCCCATTATTCTGTATGGAGGACTATGTGGGGCCCATTATTCTGTATGGAGGACTATGTGGACCCCATTATTCTGTATGGAGGTCTAAGTGGGGCCCATTATTCTGTAGGGAGGGCTGTGTGGGGCCCATTATTCTGTATGGAGAGCTATGTGGGGCCCATTATTCTGTATGGAGAGCTATGTGGGGCCCATTATTCTGTATGGAGAGCTATGTGGACCCCATTATTCTGTATGGAGGACTATGTGGGGCCCATTATTCTGTATGGAGGGCTGTGTGGACCCCATTATTCTGTATGGAGGGCTATGTGGGGCACATTATTCTGTATGGAGTGCTATGTGGGGCCCATTATTCTGTATGGAGGGCTATGTGGGGCCCATTATTCTGTATGGAGGGCTATGTGGGGCCCATTATTCTGTATGGAGGGCTATGTGGGGCACATTATTCTGTATGGAGGACTATGTGGGGCCCATTATTCTGTATGGAGGACTATGTGGACCCCATTATTCTGTATGGAGGGCTATGTGGGACTCATTATTCTGTATGGAGGGCTATGTGGGGCCCATTATTCTGTAGGGAGGGCTGTGTGGGGCTCATTATTCTGTAAGGAGGGCTATGTGGAGCCCATTATTCTGTATGGAGGACTATGTGGGGCCCATTATTCTGTATGGAGGGCTATGTGGGGCCCATTATTCTGTATGGAGTGCTATGTGGACCCCATTATTCTGTATGGAGGTCTAAGTGGGGCCCATTATTCTGTAGGGAGGGCTGTGTGGGGCCCATTATTCTATATGGAAAGCTATGTGGGGCCCATTATTCTGTATGGAGGACTATGTGGACCCCATTATTCTGTATGGAGGACTATGTGGACCCCATTATTCTGTATGGAGGGCTATGTGGGGCCCATTATTCTGTATGGAGGACTATGTGGACCCCATTATTCTGTATGGAGGACTATGTGGGGCCCATTATTCTGTATGGAGGACTATGTGGACCCCATTATTCTGTATGGAGGTCTAAGTGGGGCCCATTATTCTGTAGGGAGGGCTGTGTGGGGCCCATTATTCTGTATGGAGAGCTATGTGGGGCCCATTATTCTGTATGGAGAGCTATGTGGGGCCCATTATTCTGTATGGAGAGCTATGTGGACCCCATTATTCTGTATGGAGGACTATGTGGGGCCCATTATTCTGTATGGAGGGCTGTGTGGACCCCATTATTCTGTATGGAGGGCTATGTGGGGCACATTATTCTGTATGGAGTGCTATGTGGGGCACATTATTCTGTATGGAGGGCTATGTGGGGCCCATTATTCTGTATGGAGGACTATGTGGACCCCATTATTCTGTATGGAGGACTATGTGGGGCCCATTATTCTGTATGGAGGACTATGTGGACCCCATTATTCTGTATGGAGGTCTAAGTGGGGCCCATTATTCTGTAGGGAGGGCTGTGTGGGGCCCATTATTCTGTATGGAGAGCTATGTGGGGCCCATTATTCTGTATGGAGAGCTATGTGGGGCCCATTATTCTGTATGGAGAGCTATGTGGACCCCATTATTCTGTATGGAGGACTATGTGGGGCCCATTATTCTGTATGGAGGGCTGTGTGGACCCCATTATTCTGTATGGAGGGCTATGTGGGGCACATTATTCTGTATGGAGTGCTATGTGGGGCCCATTATTCTGTATGGAGGGCTATGTGGGGCCCATTATTCTGTATGGAGGGCTATGTGGGGCCCATTATTCTGTATGGAGGGCTATGTGGGGCACATTATTCTGTATGGAGGACTATGTGGGGCCCATTATTCTGTATGGAGGGCTGTGTGGACCCCATTATTCTGTATGGAGGGCTATGTGGGGCACATTATTCTGTATGGAGTGCTATGTGGGGCACATTATTCTGTATGGAGGGCTATGTGGGGCACATTATTCTGTATGGAGGGCTATGTGGGGCACATTATTCTGTATGGAGGGCTATGTGGGGCACATTATTCTGTATGGAGTGCTATGTGGGGCACATTATTCTGTATGGAGGGCTATGTGGGGCACATTATTCTGTATGGAGGGCTATGTGGGGCACATTATTCTGTATGGAGGGCTATGTGGGGCACATTATTCTGTATGGAGGGCTATGCGGGGCCCATTATTCTGTATGGAGGACTATGTGGGGCCCATTATTCTGTATGGAGGACTATGTGGGGCCCATTATTCTGTATGGAGAGCTATGTGGGGCCCATTATTCTGTATGGAGGGCTATGTGGGGCCCATTATTCTGTATGGAGGGCTATGTGGACCCCATTATTCTGTATGGAGGACTATGTGGGGCCCATTATTCTGTAAGGAGGGCTGTGTGGACCCCATTATTCTGTATGGAGGGCTATGTGGGGCACATTATTCTGTATGGAGGGCTATGTGGGGCACATTATTCTGTATGGAGGGCTATGTGGGGCACATTATTCTGTATGGAGGGCTATGCGGGGCCCATTATTCTGTATGGAGGACTATGTGGGGCCCATTATTCTGTATGGAGGACTATGTGGGGCCCATTATTCTGTATGGAGAGCTATGTGGGGCCCATTATTCTGTATGGAGGGCTATGTGGACCCCATTATTCTGTATGGAGGACTATGTGGACCCCATTATTCTGTATGGGGGACTATGTGGACCCCATTATTCTGTATGGAGGGCTATGTGGGGCCCATTATTCTGTATAGAGAGCTATGTGGGGCCCATTATTCTGTATGGAGGACTATGTGGACCCCATTATCATGTATGGAGGGCTATGTGGGGCCCATTATTCTGTATGGAGGGCTATGTGGACCCCATTATTCTGTATGGAGGTCTAAGTGGGGCCCATTATTCTGTATGGAAAGCTATGTGGACCCCATTATTCTGTATGGAGGGCTATGTGGAGCCCATTATTCTGTATGGAGGGCTATGTGGACCCCATTATTCTGTATGGAGGGCTATGTGTGGCCCATTATTCTGTATGGAGGGCTGTGTGGACCCCATTATTCTGTATGGAGGGCTATGTGGGGCCCATTATTCTGTATGGAGAGCTATGTGGGGCCCATTATTCTGTATGGAGAGCTATGTGGGGTCCATTATTCTGTATGGAGGACTATGTGGGGCCCATTATTTTGTATGGAGGGCTATGTGGGGCCCATTATTCTGTATGGAGGACTATGTGGGACTCATTATTCTGTATGGAGGGCTATGTGGGGCCCATTATTCTGTAGGGAGGGCTGTGTGGGGCTCATTATTCTGTAAGGAGGGCTATGTGGAGCCCATTATTCTGTATGGAGGACTATGTGGGGCCCATTATTCTGTATGGAGGGCTATGTGGGGCCCATTATTCTGTATGGAGTGCTATGTGGACCCCATTATTCTGTATGGAGGTCTAAGTGGGGCCCATTATTCTGTAGGGAGGGCTGTGTGGGGCCCATTATTCTATATGGAAAGCTATGTGGGGCCCATTATTCTGTACGGAGAGCTATGTGGGGCCCATTATTCTGTATGGAGGACTATGTGGGGCCCATTATTCTGTATGGAGGGCTATGTGGACCCCATTATTCTGTATGGAGGGCTGTGTGGACCCCATTATTCTGTATGGAGGGCTATGTGGGGCACATTATTCTGTATGGAGGGCTATGTGGGGCACATTATTCTGTATGGAGGGCTATGTGGACCCCATTATTCTGTATGGAGGGCTATGTGGGGCCCATTATTCTGTATGGAGAGCTATGTGGACCCCATTATTCTGTATGGAGGGCTATGTGGGGCCCATTATTCTGTATGGAGGGCTATGTGGAGCCCATTATTCTGTATGAAGGGCTATGTGGGGCCCATTATTCTGTATGGAGGGCTATGTGGGGCCCATTATTCTGTATGGAGGACTATGTGGACCCCATTATTCTGTATGGAGGGCTATGTGGGGCCCATTATTCTGTATGGAGGGCTATGTGGACCCCATTATTCTGTATGGAGGTCTAAGTGGGGCCCATTATTCTGTATGGAAAGCTATGTGGACCCCATTATTCTGTATGGAGGGCTGTGTGGACCCCATTATTCTGTATGGAGGGCTATGTGGGGCACATTATTCTGTATGGAGGGCTATGTGGGGCACATTATTCTGTATGGAGGGCTATGTGGACCCCATTATTCTGTATGGAGGGCTATGTGGGGCCCATTATTCTGTATGGAGAGCTATGTGGGGCCCATTATTCTGTATGGAGGACTATGTGGACCCCATTATTCTGTATGGAGGGCTATGTGGGGCCCATTATTCTGTATGGAGGGCTATGTGGACCCCATTATTCTGTATGGAGGTCTAAGTGGGGCCCATTATTCTGTATGGAAAGCTATGTGGACCCCATTAATCTGTATGGAGGGCTATGTGGAGCCCATTATTCTGTATTGAGGGCTATGTGGACCCCATTATTCTGTATGGAGGGCTATGTGTGGCCCATTATTCTGTATGGAGGGCTGTGTGGACCCCATTATTCTGTATGGAGGGCTATGTGGACCCCGTTATTCTGTATGGAGGGCTGTGTGGACCCCATTATTCTGTATGGAGGGCTATGTGGAGCCCATTATTCTGTATGGAGGGCTATGTGGGGCTCATTATTCTGTATGGAGGGCTATGTGGGGCTTATTATTCTGTATGGAGGGCTATGTGGGGCCCATTATTCTGTATGGAGAGCTATGTGGGGCCCATTATTCTGTATGGAGGACTATGTGGGGCCCATTATTCTGTATGGAGGGCTATGTGGACCCCATTATTCTGTATGGAGGGCTATGTGGGGCCCATTATTCTGTATGGAGTACTATGTGGGGCCCATTATTCTGTATAGAGGGCTATGTGGGGCTCATTATTCTGTATGGAGGGCTATGTGGGGCTCATTATTCTGTATGGAGGGCTATGTGGGGCACATTATTCTGTATGGAGGGCTATGTGGACCCCATTATTCTGTATGGAGGGCTATGTGGGGCCCATTATTCTGTATGGAGAGCTATGTGGGGCCCATTATTCTGTATGGAGGACTATGTGGACCCCATTATTCTGTATGGAGGGCTATGTGGGGCCCATTATTCTGTATGGAGGGCTATGTGGACCCCATTATTCTATATGGAGGTCTAAGTGGGGCCCATTATTCTGTATGGAAAGCTATGTGGACCCCATTATTCTGTATGGAGGGCTATGTGGAGCCCATTATTCTGTATGGAGGGCTATGTGGACCCCATTATTCTGTATGGAGGGCTATGTGTGGCCCATTATTCTGTATGGAGGGCTGTGTGGACCCCATTATTCTGTATGGAGGGCTATGTGGGGCCCATTATTTTGTATGGAGAGCTATGTGGGGCCCATTATTCTGTATGGAGAGCTATGTGGGGCCCATTATTCTGTATGGAGGACTATGTGGGGCCCATTATTCTGTATGGAGGGCTATGTGGACCCCATTATTCTGTATGGAGGGCTATTTGGTGCACATTATTCTGTAGGGAGGGCTATGTGGAGCCCATTATTCTGTATGGAGGGCTATGTGGGGCTCATTATTCTGTATGGAGGGCTATGTGGGGTCCATTATTCTGTATGGAGGACTATGTGGGGCCCATTATTCTGTATGGAGGGCTATGTGGGACCATTATTCTGTATGGAGTGCTATGTGGAGCCCATTATTCTGTATGGAGGACTATGTGGGGCCCATTATTCTGTATGGAGGACTATGTGGGGCCCATTATTCTGTATGGAGGGCTATGTGGGGTCCATTATTCTGTATGGAGGACTATGTGGGGCCCATTATTCTGTATGGAGGGCTATGTGGGACCATTATTCTGTATGGAGGGCTATGTGGAGCCCATTATTCTGTATGGAGGACTATGTGGGGCCCATTATTCTGTATGGAGGACTATGTGGGGCCCATTATTCTGTATGGAGGGCTATGTGGGGCCCATTATTCTGTATGGAGTGCTACGTGGATCCCATTTTTCTGTATGGAGGTCTAAGTGGGGCCCATTATTCTGTAGGGAGGGCTGTGTGGGGCCCATTATTCTGTATGGAAAGCTATGTGGGACCCATTATTGTGTATGGAGAGCTATGTGGGGCCCATTATTCTGTATGGAGAGCTATGTGGGGCCCATTATTCTGTATGGAGGGCTATGTGGGGCCCATTATTCTGTATGGAGGGCTATGTGGACCCCATTATTCTGTATGGAGGGCTGTGTGGACCCCATTATTCTGTATGGAGGGCTATGTGGGGCACATTATTCTGTATGGAGGGCTATGTGGACCCCATTATTCTGTATGGAGGGCTATGTGGGGCCCATTATTCTGTATGGAGGGCTATGTGGACCCCATTATTCTGTATGGAGGGCTATGTGGGGCCCATTATTCTGTATGGAGGGCTATGTGGGGCACATTATTCTGTATGGAGGGCTATGTGGACCCCATTATTCTGTATGGAGGGCAATGTGGGGCCCATTATTCTGTATGGAGGGCTATGTGGACCCCATTATTCTGTATGGAGGTCTAAGTGGGGCCCATTATTCTGTATGGAAAGCTATGTGGACCCCATTATTCTGTATGGAGGGCTATGTGGAGCCCATTATTCTGTATGGAGGGCTATGTGGACCCCATTATTCTGTATGGAGGGCTATGTGTGGCCCATTATTCTGTATGGAGGGCTGTGTGGACCCCATTATTCTGTATGGAGGGCTATGTGGGGCCCATTATTTTGTATGGAGAGCTATGTGGGGCCCATTTTTCTGTATGGAGAGCTATGTTGGGCCCATTATTCTGTATGGAGGACTATGTGGGGCCCATTATTCTGTATGGAGGGCTATAGGGACCCCATTATTCTGTATGGAGGGCTATTTGGTGCACATTATTCTGTAGGGAGGGCTGTGTGGGGCTCATTATTCTGTATGGAGGGCTATGTGGAGCCCATTATTCTGTATGGAGGACTATGTGGGGCCCATTATTCTTTATGGAGGACTATGTGGGGCCCATTATTCTGTATGGAGGGCTATGTGGGGCCCATTATTCTGTATGGAGGTCTAAGTGGGGCCCATTATTCTGTAGGGAGGGCTGTGTGGGACCCATTATTCTGTATGGAGAGCTATGTGGGACCCATTATTCTGTATGGAGAGCTATGTGGGGCCCATTATTCTGTATGGAGGGCTATGTGGGGCCCATTATTCTGTATGGAGGGCTATGTGGACCCCATTATTTTGTATGGAGGGCTGTGTGGACCCCATTATTCTGTATGGAGGGCTATGTGGGGCACATTATTCTGTATGGAGGGCTATGTGGGGCCCATTATTCTGTATGGAGAGCTATGTGGGGCCCATTATTCTGTATGGAGGACTATGTGGGGCCCATTATTCTGTATGGAGGGCTATGTGGACCCCATTATTCTGTATGGAGGGCTATGTGGGGCCCATTATTCTGTATGGAGTACTATGTGGGGCCCATTATTCTGTATAGAGGGCTATGTGGGGCTCATTATTCTGTATGGAGGGCTATGTGGGGCTCATTATTCTGTATGGAGGGCTATGTGGGGCACATTATTCTGTATGGAGGGCTATGTGGACCCCATTATTCTGTATGGAGGGCTATGTGGGGCCCATTATTCTGTATGGAGAGCTATGTGGGGCCCATTATTCTGTATGGAGGACTATGTGGACCCCATTATTCTGTATGGAGGGCTATGTGGGGCCCATTATTCTGTATGGAGGGCTATGTGGACCCCATTATTCTGTATGGAGGTCTAAGTGGGGCCCATTATTCTGTATGGAAAGCTATGTGGACCCCATTATTCTGTATGGAGGGCTATGTGGAGCCCATTATTCTGTATGGAGGGCTATGTGGACCCCATTATTCTGTATGGAGGGCTATGTGTGGCCCATTATTCTGTATGGAGGGCTGTGTGGACCCCATTATTCTGTATGGAGGGCTATGTGGGGCCCATTATTTTGTATGGAGAGCTATGTGGGGCCCATTATTCTGTATGGAGAGCTATGTGGGGCCCATTATTCTGTATGGAGGACTATGTGGGGCCCATTATTCTGTATGGAGGGCTATGTGGACCCCATTATTCTGTATGGAGGGCTATTTGGTGCACATTATTCTGTAGGGAGGGCTATGTGGAGCCCATTATTCTGTATGAAGGGCTATGTGGGGCTCATTATTCTGTATGGAGGGCTATGTGGGGTCCATTATTCTGTATGGAGGACTATGTGGGGCCCATTATTCTGTATGGAGGGCTATGTGGGACCATTATTCTGTATGGAGGGCTATGTGGAGCCCATTATTCTGTATGGAGGACTATGTGGGGCCCATTATTCTGTATGGAGGACTATGTGGGGCCCATTATTCTGTATGGAGGGCTATGTGGGGCACATTATTCTGTATGAAGTGCTATGTGGATCCCATTTTTCTGTATGGAGGTCTAAGTGGGGCCCATTATTCTGTAGGGAGGGCTGTGTGGGGCCCATTATTCTGTATGGAAAGCTATGTGGGACCCATTATTGTGTATGGAGAGCTATGTGGGGCCCATTATTCTGTATGGAGAGTTATGTGGACCCCATTATTCTGTATGGAGGGCTGTGTGGACCCCATTATTCTGTATGGAGGGCTATGTGGGGCACATTATTCTGTATGGAGGGCTATGTGGACCCCATTATTCTGTATGGAGGGCTGTGTGGACCCCATTATTCTGTATGGAGGGCTATGTGGGGCACATTATTCTGTATGGAGGGCTATGTGGGGCACATTATTCTGTATGGAGGGCTATGTGGACCCCATTATTCTGTATGGAGGGCTATGTGGGGCCCATTATTCTGTATGGAGGGCTATGTGGACCCCATTATTCTGTATGGAGGTCTAAGTGGGGCCCATTATTCTGTATGGAAAGCTATGTGGACCCCATTATTCTGTATGGAGGGCTATGTGGAGCCCATTATTCTGTATGGAGGGCTATGTGGACCCCATTATTCTGTATGGAGGGCTATGTGTGGCCCATTATTCTGTATGGAGGGCTGTGTGGACCCCATTATTCTGTATGGAGGGCTATGTGGGGCCCATTATTTTGTATGGAGAGCTATGTGGGGCCCATTATTCTGTATGGAGAGCTATGTTGGGCCCATTATTCTGTATGGAGGGCTATAGGGACCCCATTATTCTGTATGGAGGGCTATTTGGTGCACATTATTCTGTAGGGAGGGCTGTGTGGGGCTCATTATTCTGTATGGAGGGCTATGTGGAGCCCATTATTCTGTATGGAGGACTATGTGGGGCCCATTATTCTTTATGGAGGACTATGTGGGGCCCATTATTCTGTATGGAGGGCTATGTGGGGCCCATTATTCTGTATGGAGTGCTATGTGGACCCCATTTTTCTGTATGGAGGTCTAAGTGGGGCCCATTATTCTGTAGGGAGGGCTGTGTGGGGCCCATTATTCTGTATGGAAAGCTATGTGGGACCCATTATTCTGTATGGAGAGCTATGTGGGGCCCATTATTCTGTATGGAGGGCTATGTGGGGCCCATTATTCTGTATGGAGGGCTATGTGGACCCCATTATTTTGTATGGAGGGCTGTGTGGACCCCATTATTCTGTATGGAGGGCTATGTGGGGCACATTATTCTGTATGGAGGGCTATGTGGGGCACATTATTCTGTATGGAGGGCTATGTGGACCCCATTATTCTGTATGGAGGGCTATGTGGGGCCCATTATTCTGTATGGAGGGCTATGTGGGGCACATTATTCTGTAGGGAGGGCTGTGTGGGGCTCATTATTCTGTATGGAGGGCTATGTGGAGCCCATTTTTCTGTATGGAGGACTATGTGGGGCCCATTATTCTGTATGGAGGACTATGTGGGGCCCATTATTCTGTATGGAGGGCTATGTGGGGCACATTATTCTGTATGGAGGGCTATGTGGACCCCATTATTCTGTATGGAGGGCTGTGTGGACCCCATTATTCTGTATGGAGGGCTATGTGGGGCCCATTATTCTGTATGGAGGGCTATGTGGCGCCCATTATTCTGTATGGAGGGCTATGTGGGGCCCATTATTCTGTATGGAGGGCTATGTGGACCCCATTATTCTGTATGGGGGTCTATGTGGGGCCCATTATTCTGCATGGAAAGCTATGTGGGGCCCATTATTCTGTATGGAGAGCTATGTGGGGCCCATTATTCTGTATGGAGGGCTATGTGGGGCCCATTATTCTGTATGGAGGGCTATGTGGACCCCATTATTCTGTATGGAGGGCTGTGTGGACCCCATTATTCTGTATGGAGGACTATATGGAGCCCATTATTCTGTATGGAGGGCTATGTGGGGACCATTATTCTGTATGGAGGGCTATGTGGAGCCCATTATTCTGTATGGAGGACTATGCGGACCCCATTATTCTGTATGGAGGGCTATGTGGGGCCCATTATTCTGTATGGAGGGCTATGTGGACCCCATTATTCTGTATGGAGGTCTAAGTGGGGCCCTTTATTCTGTATGGAGAGCTATGTGGGGCCCTTTATTCTGTATGGAGAGCTATGTGGGGCCCATTATTCTGTATGGAGAGCTATGTGGGGCCCATTATTCTGTATGGAGGACTATGTGGGGCCCATTATTCTGTATGGAGGGCTATGTGGACCCCATTATTCTGTATGGAGGGCTGTGTGGACCCCATTATTCTGTATGGAGGGCTATGTGGGGCCCATTATTCTGTATGGAGGGCTATGTGGACCCCATTATTCTGTATGGAGGTCTAAGTGGGGCCCATTATTCTGTATGAAAAGCTATGTGGACCCCATTATTCTGTATGGAGGGTTATGTGGAGCCCATTATTCTGTATGGAGGGCTATGTGGACCCCATTATTCTGTATGGAGGGCTATGTGTGGCCCATTATTCTGTATGGAGGGCTGTGTGGACCCCATTATTCTGTATGGAGGGCTATGTGGGGCCCATTATTTTGTATGGAGAGCTATGTGGGGCCCATTATTCTGTATGGAGAGCTATGTTGGGCCCATTATTCTGTATGGAGGGCTATAGGGACCCCATTATTCTGTATGGAGGACTATGTGGAGCCCATTATCCTTTATGGAGGGCTATGTCGAGCCCATTATTCTGTATGGAGGACTATGTTGGGCCCATTATTTTGTATGGAGGGCTATATGGGGCCCATTATTCTGTATGGAGGACTATGTGGGGCCCATTATTCTGTACGGAGGACTATGTGGGGCCCATTATTCTGTATGGAGGGCTGTGTGGGGCCAATTATTCTGTATGGAGGACTATGTGGGGCCAATTATTCTCTATGGAGGGCTATGGTGGACCCCATTATTCTGTATGGAGGACTATGTGCGGACCATTGTTCTCTATGGAGGACTATGTGGGGCCCATTATTCTGTATGGAGGGCTATGGTGGACCCCATTATTCTGTATGGAGGGCTATGTGGACCCCATTATTCTGTATGGAGGGCTATTTGGAGCCCATTATTCTGTATGGAGGACTATATGGAGCCCATTATTCTGTATGGAGGGCTATGTGGACCCCATTATTCTGTATGGAGGGCTATATGGAGCCCATTATTCTGTATGGAGGACTATATGGAGCCCATTATTCTGTATGGAGGGCTATGTGGGGCCCATTATTCTTTATGGAGGACTATGTGGGGCCCATTATTTTGTATGGAGGACTATGTGGGGCCCATTATTTTGTATGGAGGGCTATGTGGGGCCCATTATTCTGTATGGAGGACTATGTGGGGCCCATTATTCTGTACGGAGGACTATGTGGGGCCCATTATTCTGTATGGAGGGCTATGTGGAGCCCATTATTCTGTATGGAGGACTATGTGGGGCCCATTATTTTGTATGGAGGGCTATGTGGGGCCCATTATTCTGTATGGAGGACTATGTGGGGCCCATTATTCTGTACGGAGGACTATGTGGGGCCCATTATTCTGTATGGAGGGCTATGTGGAGCCCATTATTCTGTATGGAGGACTATGTGGGGCCCATTATTTTGTATGGAGGGCTATGTGGGGCCCATTATTCTGTATGGAGGACTATGTGGGGCCCATTGTTCTGTATGGAGGGCTATGTGGGGCACATTATTCTGTAGGGAGGGCTGTGTGCGGCTCATTAT
This sequence comes from Anomaloglossus baeobatrachus, assembly GCF_048569485.1. Classification (NCBI taxonomy): domain Eukaryota; kingdom Metazoa; phylum Chordata; class Amphibia; order Anura; family Aromobatidae; genus Anomaloglossus; species Anomaloglossus baeobatrachus. The sequence goes on along the minus strand of NC_134356.1, from coordinate 293,891,655 downwards.
TCTGTATGGAGGGCTATGTGGACCCCATTATTCTGTATGGAGGGCTATGTGGGGCTCATTATTCTGTAGGGAGGGCTGTGTGGGGCGCATTATTCTGTATGGAGGGCTATGTGGGGACCATTGTTCTCTATGGAGGACTATGTGGGGCCCATTATTCTGTATGGAGGGCTATGGTGGACCTCATTATTCTGTATGGAGGGCTATGTGGACCCCATTATTCTGTATGGAGGGCTATATGGAGCCCATTATTCTCTATGGAGGGCTATATGGAGCCCATTATTCTGTATGGAGGGCTATGTGGACCCCATTATTCTGTATGGAGGGCTATATGGAGCCCATTTTTCTGTATGGAGGACTATATGGAGCCCATTATTCTGTATGGAGGGCTATGTGGGGCCCATTATTCTGTATGGAGGACTATGTGGAGCCCATTATCCTGTATGGAGGACTATGTGGGGCCCATTATTTTGTATGGAGGGCTATGTGGGGCCCATTATTCTGTATGGGGGACTACGTGGTGCCCATTATTCTGTACGGAGGACTATGTGGGGCCCATTATTCTGTATGGAGGGCTATGTGGAGCCCATTATTCTGTATGGAGGACTATGTGGGGCCCATTATTTTGTATGGAGGGCTATGTGGGGCCTATTATTCTGTATGGAGGACTATGTGGGGCCCATTATTCTGTATGGAGGACTATGTGGGGCCCATTATTTTGTATGGAGGGCTATGTGGGGCCTATTATTCTGTATGGAGGACTATGTGGGGCCCATTATTCTGTATAGAGGGCTATGTGGGGCACATTATTCTGTAGAGAGGGCTGTGAGGGGCTCATTATTCTGTATGGAGGGCTATGTGGACCCCATTATTCTATATGGAGGGCTATGTGGGGCTCATTATTCTGTAGGGAGGGCTATTTGGACCCCATTATTCTGTATGGAGGGCTATATGGAGCCCATTATTCTGTATGGAGGACTATATGGAGCCCATTATTCTGTATGGAGGGCTATGTGGGGTCTATTATTCTGTATGGAGGACTATGTGGGGCCCATTATTCTGTATGGAGAGCTATGTGGGGTCTATTATTCTGTATGGAGGGCTGTGTGGGGCTCATTATTCTGTATGGAGGGCTATGTGGAGCCCATAATTCTGTATGGAGAGCTATGTGGACCCCATTATTCTGTATGGAGGGCTATGTGGGGCGCATTATTCTGTATGAAGGTCTATGTAGGGCCCATTATTCTGTATGAAGGTCTATGTAGGGCCCATTATTCTGTATGGAGGACTATGTGGGGCCCATTATTCTGTATGGAGGACTATGTGGGGCCCATTATTCTGTATGGAGGACTATGTGGGGACCATTATTCTGTATGGAGGACTATGTGGGGCTCATTATTCTGTATGGAGGACTATGTGGGGCTCATTATTCTGTATGGAGGACTATGTGGGGCCCATTATTGTGTATGGAGGACTATGTGGGGCACATTATTCTCTATGGAGGACTATGTGGGGCCCATTATAATGTATGGAGGACTATGTGGGGACCATTATTCTGTATGGAGGACTATGTGGGGCTCATTATTCTGTATGGAGGACTATGCCCACATTGTCACATTATTCTGCGTGGAGGACTATGTGGGGCCCATTATTCTGCATGGAGGGCTATGTGGGGCCCATTATTCTGGATGGAGGACTATATGGAGCCCATTATTCTGTATGGAGGACTATGTGGGGCTCATTATTCTGTATGGAGGACTATATGGAGCCCATTATTTTGTATGGAGGACTATGTGGGGCTCATTATTCTGTATGGAGGACTATGTGGGGCCCATTATTCTGTATGTAGGGCTATGTGGGGCACATTATTCTGTATGAAGGTCTATTTAGGGCCCATTATTGTGTATGGAGGACTATGTGGGGCACATTATTCTCTATGGAGGACTATGTGGGGCCCATCATTCTGTATGGAGGGCTATGTGGGGCCCATTATTCTGTATGGAGGGCTATGTGGACCCCATTATTCTGTATGGAGGACTATGTGGACCCCATTATTCTGTATGGAGGGCTATGTGGAGCCCATTATTCTGTATGGAGGGCTATGTCGACCCCATTATTCTGTATGGAGGTCTAAGTGGGGCCCATTATTCTGTATGGAGAGCTATGTGGGGCCCATTATTCTGTATTGAGAGCTATGTGGGGCCCATTATTCTGTATGGAGAGCTATGTGGGGCCCATTATTCTGTATGGAGGACTATGTGGGGCCCATTATTCTGTATGGAGGGCTATGTGGACCCCATTATTCGGTATGGAGGGCTGCGTGGACCCCATTATTCTGTATGGAGGGCTATGTGGGGCACATTATTCTGTATGGAGGGCTATGTGGACCCCATTATTCTGTATGGAGGGCTATGTGGGGCCCATTATTCTGTATGGAGAGCTATGTGGGGCCCATTATTCTGTATGGAGGGCTATGTGGACCCCATTATTCTGTATGGAGGGCTGTGTGGACCCCATTATTCTGTATGGAGGGCTATGTGGGGCCCATTATTGTGTATGGAGGACTATGTGGGGCACATTATTCTGTACGGAGGACTATGTGGGGCCCATTATTCTGTATGGAGGACTATGTGGCGCCCATTATTCTGTATGGAGGGCTATGTGGAGCCCATTATTCTGTATGGAGGGCTATGTGGACCCCATTATTCTGTATGGAGGACTATGTGGGGCCCATTATTCTGTATGGAAAGCTATGTGGGGCCCATTATTCTGCATGGAGAGCTATGTGGGGCCCATTATTCTGTATGGAGGGCTATGTGGGGCACATTATTTTGTATGGAGGGCTATGTGGACCCCATTATTCCGTATGGAGGGCTGTGTGGACCCCATTATTCTGTATGAAGGTCTATGTGGGGCTCATTATTCTGTATGGAGGGCTATGTGGACCCCTTTATTCTGTATGGAGGACTATGTGGAGCCCATTATTCTGTATGGAGGACTATGTGGGGCCCATTATTTTGTATGGAGGACTATGTGGGTCCCATTATTTTGTATGGAGGGCTATGTGGGGCCCATTATTCTGTATGGAGGACTATGTGGGGCCCATTATTCTGTACGGAGGACTATGTGGGGCCCATTATTCTGTATGGAGGGATATGTGGAGCCCATTATTCTGTATGGAGGACTATGTGGGGCCCATTATTTTGTATGGAGGGCTATGTGGGGCCCATTATTCTGTATGGAGGACTATGTGGGGCCCATTATTCTCTATGGAGGGCTATGGTGGACCCCATTATTCTGTATGGAGGACTATGTGGGGACCATTATTCTCTATGGAGGGCTATGGTGGACCCCATTATTCTGTATGGAGGACTATGTGGGGACCATTGTTCTCTATGGAGGACTATATGGAGCCCATTATTCTGTATGGAGGACTATATGGAGCCCATTATTCTGTATGGAGGGCTATGTGGACCCCATTATTCTGTATGGAGGACTATATGGAGCCCATTATTCTGTACGGAGGACTATGTGGGGCCCATTATTCTGTATGGAGGGCTATGTGGAGCCCATTATTCTGTATGGAGGACTATGTGGGGCCCATTATTTTGTATGGAGGGCTATGTGGGGCCCATTATTCTGTATGGAGGACTATGTGGGGTCCATTATTCTGTATGGAAAGCTATGTGGACACCATTATTCTGTAGGGAGGGCTATGTGGGGCCCAATATTCTGTAGGGAGGGCTATGTGGGGCCCATTATTCTGTATGGAGGACTATGTAGGGCCCATTATTTTGTATGGAGGGCTATGTGGGGCCCATTATTCTGTATGGAGGACTATGTGGGGCTCATTATTCTGTATGGAGGGCTATGTGGGGCTCATTATTCTGTAGGGAGGGCTGTGTGGGGCGCATTATTCTGTGTGAAGGTCTATGTAGGGCCCATTATTCTGTATGGAGGGCTATGGTGGACCCCATTATTCTGTATGGAGGGCTATATGGAGCCCATTATTCTGTATGGAGGACTATATGGAGCCCATTATTCTGTATGGAGGGCTATGTGGACCCCATTATTCTGTATGGAGGGCTATATGGAGCCCATTATTCTGTATGGAGGACTATATTTAGCCCATTATTCTGTATGGAGGGCTATGTGGGGCCCATTATTCTGTATGGAGGACTATGTGGAGCCCATTTTCCTGTATGAAGGGCTATGTGGAGCCCATTATTCTGTATGGAGGACTATGTGGGGCCCATTATTTTGTATGGAGGGCTATGTGGGGCCCATTATTTTGTATGGAGGGCTATGTGGGGTCCATTATTCTGTATGGGGGACTACGTGGTGCCCATTATTCTGTACGGAGGACTATGTGGGGCCCATTATTCTGTATGGAGGGCTATGTGGAGCCCATTATTCTGTATGGAGGACTATGTGGGGCCCATTATTTTGTATGGAGGGCTATGTGGGGCCCATTATTCTGTATGGAGGACTATGTGGGGCCCATTATTCTGTATGGAGGACTACGTGGTGCCCATTATTCTGTACGGAGGACTATGTGGGGCCCATTATTCTGTATGGAGGGCTATGTGGAGCCCATTATTCTGTATGGAGGACTATGTGGGGCCCATTATTTTGTATGGAGGGCTATGTGGGGCCCATTATTCTGTATGGAGGACTATATGAGGTCCATTATTCTGTATGGAGGGCTATGTGGGGCACATTATTCTGTAGGGAGGGCTGTGTGGGGCTCATTATTCTGTATGGAGGGCTATGTGGACCCCATTATTCTGTATGGAGGGCTACGTGGGGCTCATTATTCTGTAGGGAGGGCTATATGGAGCCCATTATTCTGTATGGAGGACTATGTGGGGCCCATTATTCTGTACGGAGGACTATGTGGGGCCCATTATTCTGTATGGAGGGCTATGTGGAGCCCATTATTCTGTATGGAGGACTATGTGGGGCCCATTATTTTGTATGGAGGGCTATGTGGGGTCCATTATTCTGTATGGAGGACTATGTGGGGCCCATTATTTTGTATGGAGGGCTATGTGGGGCACATTATTCTGTAGGGAGGGCTGTGTGGGGCTCATTATTCTGTATGGAGGGCTATGTGGACCCCATTATTCTGTATGGAGGGCTATGTGGGGCTCATTATTCTGTAGGGAGGGGTGTGTGGGGTGCATTATCGTGTATGAAGGTCTATGTAGGGCCCATTATTCTGTATGGAGGACTATGTGGGGCCCATTATTCTTTATGGAGGACTATGTGGGGCCCATTATTCTGTATGGAGGACTATGTGGGGCTCATTATTCTGTACGGAGGACTATGTGGGGCCCATTATTCTGTGTGGAGGACTATGTGGGGCACATTATTCTGTATGAAGGTCTATGTAGGGCCCATTATTCTGTATGGAGGGCTATGTGGACCCCATTATTCTGTATGGAGGGCTATGTGGGGCTCATTATTCTGTAGGGAGGGCTGTGTGGGGCGCATTATTCTGTATGAAGGTCTATGTAGGGCCCATTATTCTGTATGGAGGGCTATGTGGGGACCATTGTTCTCTATGGAGGACTATGTGGGGCCCATTATTCTGTATGGAGGGCTATGGTGGACCCCATTATTCTGTATGCAGGGCTATGTGGACCCCATTATTCTGTATGGAGGGCTATATGGAGCCCATTATTCTGTATGGAGGACTATATGGAGCCCATTATTTTGTATGGAGGGCTATGTGGACCCCATTATTCTGTATGGAGGGCTATATGGAGCCCATTATTCTGTATGGAGGACTATATGGAGCCCATTATTCTGTATGGAGGGCTATGTGGGGCCCATTATTCTGTATGGAGGACTATGTGGAGCCCATTATCCTGTATGAAGGGCTATGTGGAGCCCATTATTCTGTATGGAGGACTATGTGGGGCCCATTATTTTGTATGGAGGGCTATGTGGGGCCCATTATTTTGTATGGAGGGCTATGTGAGGTCCATTATTCTGTATGGGGTACTACGTTGTGCCCATTATTCTGTACGGAGGACTATGTGGGGCCCATTATTCTGTATGGAGGGCTATGTGGAGCCCATTATTCTGTATGGAGGACTATGTGGGGCCCATTATTTTGTATGGAGGGCTATGTGGGGCCGATTATTCTGTATGGAGGACTATGTGGGGCCCATTATTCTGTATGGAGGACTACGTGGTGCCCATTATTCTGTACGGAGGACTAAGTGGGGCCCATTATTCTGTATGGAGGGCTATGTGGAGCCCATTATTCTGTATGGAGGACTATGTGGGGCCCATTATTTTGTATGGAGGGCTATGTGGGGCCCATTATTCTGTATGGAGGACTATGTGGGGCCCATTATTCTGTATGGAGGGCTATGTGGGGCACATTATTCTGTAGGGAGGGCTGTGTGGGGCTCATTATTCTGTATGGAGGGCTATGTGGACCCCATTATTCTGTATGGAGGGCTATGTGGGGCTCATTATTCTGTAGGGAGGGCTATGTGGACCCCATTATTCTGTATGGAGGGCTATATGGAGCCCATTATTCTGTATGGAGGACTATGTGGGGCCCATTATTCTGTACGGAGGACTATGTGGGGCCCATTATTTTGTATGGAGGGCTATGTGGGGTCCATTATTCTGTATGGAGGACTATGTGGGGCCCATTATTCTGTATGGAGGGCTATGTGGGGCACATTATTCTGTAGGGAGGGCTGTGTGGGGCTCATTATTCTGTATGGAGGGTTATGTGGACCCCATTTTTCTGTATGGAGGGCTATGTGGGGCTCATTATTCTGTAGGGAGTGCTGTGTGGGGCGCATTATTCTGTATGAAGGTCTATGTAGGGACCATTATTCTGTATGGAGGACTATGTGGGGCCCATTATTCTGTATGGAGGACTATGTGGGGCCCATTATTCTGTATGGAGGACTATGTGGGGCACATTATTCTGTATGAAGGTCTATGTAGGGCCCATTATTGTGTATGGAGGACTATGTGGGGCCCATTATTCTCTATGGAGGACTATGTGGGGCCCATTATTCTGTATGGAGGACTATGTGGGGCCCATTATTCTGTATGGAGGACTATGTGGGGACCATTATTCTGTATGGAGGACTATGTGGGGCTCATTATTCTGTATGGAGGACTATGTGGGGCTCATTATTCTGTATGGAGGACTATGTGGGGCCCATTATTGTGTATGGAGGACTATGTGGGGCACATTATTCTCTATGGAGGACTATGTGGGGCCCATTATTCTGTATGGAGGACTATGTGGGGACCATTATTCTGTATGGAGGACTATTTGGGGCTCATTATTCTGTATGGAGGACTATGCCCACATAGTCACATTATTCTGCGTGGAGGACTATGTGGGGCCTATTATTCTGCATGTAGGGCTATGTGGGGCCCATTATTCTGGATGGAGGACTATATGGAGCCCATTATTCTGTATGGAGGACTATGTGGGGCTCATTTTTCTGTATGAAGGACTATATGGAGCCCATTATTTTGTATGGAGGACTATGTGGGGCTCATTATTCTGTATGGAGGACTATGTGGGGCCCATTATTCTGTATGGAGGGCTATTTGGGGCACATTATTCTGTATGAAGGTCTATGTAGGGCCCATTATTGTGTATGGAGGACTATGTGGGGCACATTGTTCTCTATGGAGGACTATGTGGGGCCCATTATTCTGTATGGAGGACTATGTGGGGCCCATTATTCTGTATGGAGGACTATGTGGGGCCCTTTATTCTGTATGGAGGGCTATGTGGGGCACATTATTCTGTATGGAGGACTATGTGGGGCTCATTATTCTGTATGGAGGACTATGTGGGGCCCATTATTCTGTATGGAGGACTATGTGGGGACCATTATTCTGTATGGAGGACTATGTGGGGCTCATTATTCTGTATGGAGGACTATGTGGGGCTCATTATTCTGTATGGAGGACTATGTGGGCCCATTATTCTGTATGGAGGACTATGTGGGGCCTAATATTCTGTGTGGAGGACTTTGTGGGGCCCATTATTCTGTGTGGAGGACTATGTGGGGCCCATTATTCTGCATGGAGGGCTATATGGGGCCCATTATTCTGTATGGAGTGCTGTGTGGACCCCATTATTCTGTATGGAGGGCTATGTGGGACCCAATATTCTGTATGGAGGGCTGTGTGGACCCCATTATTCTGTATGGAGGGCTATGTGGGACACATTATTCTGTATGAAGGTCTATGTAGGGCCAATTATTCTGTATGGAGGACTGTGTGGGGCACATTATTCTCTATGGAGGACTATGTGGGGCACATTATTCTCTATGGAGGACTATGTGGGGCCCATTATTCTGTATGGAGGACTATGTGGGGACCATTATTCTGTATGGAGGACTATGTGGGGCTCATTATTCTGTATGGAGGACTATGTGGGGCTCATTATTCTGTATGGAGGACTATGTGGAGCCCATTATTCTGTATGGAGGGCTATGTGGGGCACATTATTCTGTGTGGAGGACTATGTGGGGCCCCTTATTCTGCATGGAGGGCTATATGGGGCCCATTATTCTGTATGGAGTGCTATCTGGGGCCCATTATTCTGTATGGAGGGCTGTGTGGACCCCATTATTCTGTATGGAGGGCTATGTGGGACCCATTATTCTGTATGGAGGGCTGTGTGGACCCCATTATTCTGTATGGAGGGCTATGTGGGACACATTATTCTGTATGAAGGTCTATGTAGGGCCCATTATTCTGTATGGAGGACTGTGTGGGGCACATTATTCTCTATGGAGGACTATGTGGGGCACATTATTCTCTATGGAGGACTATGTGGGGCCCATTATTCTGTATGGAGGACTATGTGGGGACCATTATTCTGTATGGAGGACTATGTGGGGCTCATTATTCTGTATGGAGGACTATGTGGGGCTCATTATTCTGTATGGAGGACTATGTGGAGCCCATTATTCTGTATGGAGGGCTATGTGGGGCACATTATTCTGTGTGGTGGACTATGTGGGGCCCATTATTCTGTATGGAGGGCTATGTGGGGCCCATTATTCTGTATGGAGTGCTATGTGGGGCCCATTATTCTGTATGGAGTGCTATGTGGGGCCCATTATTCTGTATGGAGGACTATGTGGGGCCCATTATTCTGTATGGAGGGCTATGTGGGACCCATTATTCTGTATGGAGGGCTATGTGGGACCCATTATTCTGTATGGAAGGCTGTGTGGACCCCATTATTCTGTATGGAGGGCTATGTGGGACACATTATTCTCTATGGAGGACTATGTGGGGCCCATTATTCTGTATGGAGGACTTTGTGGGGACCAATATTCTGTCTGGAGGACTATGTGGGGCTCATTATTCTGTATGGAGGACTATGTGGGGCTCATTATTCTGTATGGAGGACTATGTGGAGCCCATTATTCTGTATGGAGGGCTATGTGGGTCACATTATTCTGTGTGGAGGACTATGTGGGGCCCATTATTCTGTATGGAGGGCTATGTGGGGCCCATTATTCTGTATGGAGTGCTATGTGGGGCCCATTATTCTGTATGGAGGACTATGTGGGGCCCATTATTCTGTATGGAGGGCTATGTGGCGCCCATTATTCTGTATGGAGGGCTATGTGGACCCCATTATTCTGTATGGAGGACTATGTGGGGCCCATTATTCTGTATGGAGGGCTATGTGGGGCCCATTATTCTGTATGGAGGGCTATGTGGCGCCCATTATTCTGTATGGAGGGCTATGTGGAGCCCATTATTCTGTATGGAGGACTATGTGGACCCCATTATTCGGTATGGAGGGCTATGTGGGGCCCATTATTCTGTATGGAGAGCTATGTGGGGCACATTATTCTCTATGGAGGACTATGTGGACCCCATTATTCTGTATGGAGGGCTGTGTGGACCCCATTATTCTGTATGGAGGGCTATGTGGGACCCTTTATTCTGTATGGAGGGCTGTGTGGACCCCATTATTCTGTATGGAGGGCTATGTGGGACACATTATTCTGTATGAAGGTCTATGTAGGGCCCATTATTCTGTATGGAGGACTATGTGGGCCACATTATTCTCTATGGAGGACTATGTGGGGCCCATTATTCTGTATGGAGGACTATGTGGGGACCAATATTCTGTCTGGAGGACTATGTGGGGCTCATTATTCTGTATGGAGGACTATGTGGGGCTCATTATTCTGTATGGAGGACTATGTGGAGCCCATTATTCTGTATGGAGGGCTATGTGGGTCACATTATTCTGTGTGGAGGACTATGTGGGGCCCATTATTCTGTATGGAGGGCTATGTGGGGCCCATTATTCTGTATGGAGTGCTATGTGGGGCCCATTATTCTGTATGGAGGACTATGTGGGGCCCATTATTCTGTATGGAGGGCTATGTGGCGCCCATTATTCTGTATGGAGGGCTATGTGGACCCCATTATTCTGTATGGAGGACTATGTGGGGCCCATTATTCTGTATGGAGGGCTATGTGGGGCCCATTATTCTGTATGGAGGGCTATGTGGCGCCCATTATTCTGTATGGAGGGCTATGTGGAGCCCATTATTCTGTATGGAGGACTATGTGGACCCCATTATTCGGTATGGAGGGCTATGTGGGGCCCATTATTCTGTATGGAGAGCTATGTGGGGCACATTATTCTCTATGGAGGACTATGTGGACCCCATTATTCTGTATGGAGGGCTGTGTGGACCCCATTATTCTGTATGGAGGGCTATGTGGGACCCTTTATTCTGTATGGAGGGCTGTGTGGACCCCATTATTCTGTATGGAGGGCTATGTGGGACACATTATTCTGTATGAAGGTCTATGTAGGGCCCATTATTCTGTATGGAGGACTATGTGGGGCACATTATTCTCTATGGAGGACTATGTGGGGCACATCATTCTCTATGGAGGACTATGTGGGGCCCATTATTCTGTATGGAGGACTATGTGGGGCTCATTATTCTGTATGGAGGACTATGTGGGGCTCATTATTCTGTATGGAGGACTATGTGGGGCTCATTATTCTGTATGGAGGGCTATGTGGAGCCCATTATTCTGTATGGAGGGCTATGTGGAGCCCATTATTCTGTATGGAGGACTATGTGGACCCCATTATTCGGTATGGAGGGCTATGTGGGGCCCATTATTCTGTATGGAGAGCTATGTGGGGCACATTATTCTCTATGGAGGACTACGTGGACCCCATTATTCTGTATGGAGGGCTGTGTGGACCCCATTATTCTGTATGGAGGGCTATGTGGGACCCTTTATTCTGTATGGAGGGCTGTGTGGACCCCATTATTCTGTATGGAGGGCTATGTGGGACACATTATTCTGTATGAAGGTCTATGTAGGGCCCATTATTCTGTATGGAGGACTATGTGGGGCACATTATTCTCTATGGAGGACTATGTGGGGCACATCATTCTCTATGGAGGACTATGTGGGGCCCATTATTCTGTATGGAGGACTATGTGGGGACCATTATTCTGTATGGAGGACTATGTGGGGCTCATTATTCTGTATGGAGGACTATGTGGGGCTCATTATTCTGTATGGAGGACTATGTGGAGCCCATTATTTTGTATGGAGGGCTATGTAGGGCACATTATTCTCTATGGAGGACTATGTGGGGCCCATTATTCTGTATGAAGGACTATGTGGGGCCCATTATTCTGTGTGGAGGACTATGTGGGGCCCATTATTCTGTATGGAGGGCTATGTGGGGCCCATTATTGTGTATGGAGTGCTATGTGGGGCCCATTATTCTGTATGGAGTGCTATGTGGGGTCCATTATTCTGTATGGAGGGCTATGTGGGGCTCATTTTTCTGTATGAAGGTCTACGTAGGGCCCATTATTCTGTATGGAGGACTATGTGGGGCACATTTTTCTCTATGGAGGACTATGTGGGGCCCATTATTCTGTATGGAGGACTATGTGGGGCCCATTATTCTGTATGGAGGACTATGTGGGGCCCTTTATTCTGTATGGAGGGCTATGTGGGGCACATTATTCTGTATGGAGGACTATGTGGGGCTCATTATTCTGTATGGAGGACTATGTGGGGCCCATTATTCTGTATGGAGGACTATGTGGGGACCATTATTCTGTATGGAGGACTATGTGGGGCTCATTATTCTGTATGGAGGACTATGTGGGGCTCATTATTCTGTATGGAGGACTATGTGGGCCCATTATTCTGTATGGAGGACTATGTGGGGCCTAATATTCTGTGTGGAGGACTTTGTGGGGCCCATTATTCTGTGTGGAGGACTTTGTGGGGCCCATTATTCTGCATGGAGGGCTATATGGGGCCCATTATTCTGTATGGAGTGCTATCTGGGGCCCATTATTCTGTATGGAGGGCTGTGTGGACCCCATTATTCTGTATGGAGGGCTATGTGGGACCCAATATTCTGTATGGAGGGCTGTGTGGACCCCATTATTCTGTATGGAGGGCTATGTGGGACACATTATTCTGTATGAAGGTCTATGTAGGGCCAATTATTCTGTATGGAGGACTGTGTGGGGCACATTATTCTGTATGGAGGACTATGTGGGGCACATTATTCTCTATGGAGGACTATGTTGGGCACATTATTCTCTATGGAGGACTATGTGGGGCCCATTATTCTGTATGGAGGACTATGTGGGGACCATTATTCTGTATGGAGGACTATGTGGGGCTCATTATTCTGTATGGAGGACTATGTGGGGCTCATTATTCTGTATGGAGGACTATGTGGAGCCCATTATTCTGTATGGAGGGCTATGTGGGGCACATTATTCTGTGTGGAGGACTATGTGGGGCCCATTATTCTGTATGGAGGGCTATGTGGGGCCCATTATTCTGTATGGAGTGCTATGTGGGGCCCATTATTCTGTATGGAGTGCTATGTGGGGCCCATTATTCTGTATGGAGGACTATGTGGGGCCTATTATTCTGTATGGAGGGCTATGTGGGACCCATTATTCTGTATGGAGGGCTATGTGGGACCCATTATTCTGTATGGAGGGCTGTGTGGACCCCATTATTCTGTATGGAGGGCTATGTGGGACACATTATTCTCTATGGAGGACTATGTGGGGCCCATTATTCTGTATGGAGGACTATGTGGGGACCATTATTCTGTATGGAGGACTATGTGGGGCTCATTATTCTGTATGGAGGACTATGTGGGGCTCATTATTCTGTATGGAGGGCTATGTGGAGCCCATTATTCTGTATGGAGGGCTATGTGGGTCACATTATTCTGTGTGGAGGACTATGTGGGGCCCATTATTCTGCATGGAGGGCTATATGGGGCTCATTATTCTGTATGGAGTGCTATCTGGGGCCCATTATTCTTTATGGAGGGTTGTGTGGACCCCATTATTCTGTATGGAGGGCTATGTGGGACCCATTATTCTGTATGGAGGGCTGTGTGGACCCCATTATTCTGTATGGAGGGCTATGTGGGACACATTATTCTCTATGGAGGACTATGTGGGGCCCATTATTCTGTATGGAGGACTATGTGGGGACCATTATTCTGTATGGAGGACTATGTGGGGCTCATTATTCTGTATGGAGGACTATGTGGGGCTCATTATTCTGTATGGAGGACTATGTGGAGCCCATTATTCTGTATGGAGGGCTATGTGGGTCACATTATTCTGTGTGGAGGACTATGTGGGGCCCATTATTCTGCATGGAGGGCTATATGGGGCCCATTATTCTGTATGGAGTGCTATCTGGGGCCCATTATTCTGTATGGAGGGCTGTGTGAACCCCATTATTCTGTATGGAGGGCTATGTGGGACCCATTATTCTGTATGGAGGGCTGTGTGGACCCCATTATTCTGTATGGAGGGCTATGTGGGACACATTATTCTCTATGGAGGACTATGTGGGGCCCATTATTCTGTATGGAGGACTATGTGGGGACCATTATTCTGTATGGAGGACTATGTGGGGCTCATTATTCTGTATGGAGGACTATGTGGGGCTCATTATTCTGTATGGAGGACTATGTGGAGCCCATTATTCTGTATGGAGGGCTATGTGGGGCACATTATTCTGTGTGGAGGACTATGTGGGGCCCATTATTCTGTATGGAGGGCTATGTGGGGCCCATTATTCTGTATGGAGTGCTATGTGGGGCCCATTATTCTGTATGGAGTGCTATGTGGGGCCCATTATTCTGTATGGAGGACTATGTGGGGCCTATTATTCTGTATGGAGGGCTATGTGGGACCCATTATTCTGTATGGAGGGCTATGTGGGACCCATTATTCTGTATGGAGGGCTGTGTGGACCCCATTATTCTGTATGGAGGGCTATGTGGGACACATTATTCTCTATGGAGGACTATGTGGGGACCATTATTCTGTATGGAGGACTATGTGGGGCTCATTATTCTGTATGGAGGACTATGTGGGGCTCATTATTCTGTATGGAGGACTATGTGGAGCCCATTATTCTGTATGGAGGGCTATGTGGGTCACATTATTCTGTGTGGAGGACTATGTGGGGCCCATTATTCTGCATGGAGGGCTATATGGGGCCCATTATTCTGTATGGAGTGCTATCTGGGGCCCATTATTCTTTATGGAGGGCTGTGTGGACCCCATTATTCTGTATGGAGGGCTATGTGGGACCCATTATTCTGTATGGAGGGCTGTGTGGACCCCATTATTCTGTATGGAGGGCTATGTGGGACACATTATTCTCTATGGAGGACTATGTGGGGCCCATTATTCTGTATGGAGGACTATGTGGGGACCATTATTCTGTATGGAGGACTATGTGGGGCTCATTATTCTGTATGGAGGACTATGTGGGGCTCATTATTCTGTATGGAGGACTATGTGGAGCCCATTATTCTGTATGGAGGGCTATGTGGGTCACATTATTCTGTGTGGAGGACTATGTGGGGCCCATTATTCTGCATGGAGGGCTATATGGGGCCCATTATTCTGTATGGAGTGCTATCTGGGGCCCATTATTCTGTATGGAGGGCTGTGTGGACCCCATTATTCTGTATGGAGGGCTATGTGGGACCCATTATTCTGTATGGAGGGCTGTGTGGACCCCATTATTCTGTATGGAGGGCTATGTGGGACACATTTTTCTGTATGAAGGTCTATGTAGGGCCTATTATTCTGTATGGAGGACTGTGTGGGGCACATTATTCTCTATGGAGGACTATGTGGGGCACATTATTCTCTATGGAGGACTATGTGGGGTCCATTATTCTGTATGGAGGACTATGTGGGGACCATTATTCTGTATGGAGGACTATGTGGGGCTCATTATTCTGTATGGAGGACTATGTGGGGCTCATTATTCTGTATGGAGGACTATGTGGAGCCCATTATTCTGTATGGAGGGCTATGTGGGGCACATTATTCTGTGTGGAGGACTATGTGGGGCCCATTATTCTGTATGGAGGGCTATGTGGGGCCCATTATTCTGTATGGAGTGCTATGTGGGGCCCATTATTCTGTATGGAGTGCTATGTGGGGCCCATTATTCTGTATGGAGGGCTATGTGGGGCCCATTATTCTGTATGGAGGGCTATGTGGGACCCATTATTCTGTATGGAGGGCTATGTGGGACCCATTATTCTGTATGGAGGGCTGTGTGGACCCTATTATTCTGTATGGAGGGCTATGTGGGACACATTATTCTCTATGGAGGACTATGTGGGGCCCATTATTCTGTATGGAGGACTATGTGGGGACCATTATTCTGTCTGGAGGACTATGTGGGGCTCATTATTCTGTATGGAGGACTATGTGGGGCTCATTATTCTGTATGGAGGACTATGTGGAGCCCATTATTCTGTATGGAGGGCTATGTGGGTCACATTATTCTGTGTGGAGGACTATGTGGGGCCCATTATTCTGTATGGAGGGCTATGTGGGGCCCATTATTCTGTATGGAGTGCTATGTGGGGCCCATTATTCTGTATGGAGGACTATGTGGGGCCCATTATTCTGTATGGAGGGCTATGTGGCGCCCATTATTCTGTATGGAGGGCTATGTGGACCCCATTATTCTGTATGGAGGACTATGTGGGGCCCATTATTCTGTATGGAGGGCTATGTGGGGCCCATTATTCTGTATGGAGGGCTATGTGGCGCCCATTATTCTGTATGGAGGGCTATGTGGAGCCCATTATTCTGTATGGAGGACTATGTGGACCCCATTATTCGGTATGGAGGGCTATGTGGGGCCCATTATTCTGTATGGAGAGCTATGTGGGGCACATTATTCTCTATGGAGGACTATGTGGACCCCATTATTCTGTATGGAGGGCTGTGTGGACCCCATTATTCTGTATGGAGGGCTATGTGGGACCCTTTATTCTGTATGGAGGGCTGTGTGGACCCCATTATTCTGTATGGAGGGCTATGTGGGACACATTATTCTGTATGAAGGTCTATGTAGGGCCCATTATTCTGTATGGAGGACTATGTGGGGCACATTATTCTCTATGGAGGACTATGTGGAGCACATCATTCTCTATGGAGGACTATGTGGGGCCCATTATTCTGTATTGAGGACTATGTGGGGACCATTATTCTGTATGGAGGACTATGTGGGGCTCATTATTCTGTATGGAGGACTATGTGGGGCTCATTATTCTGTATGGAGGACTATGTGGAGCCCATTATTTTGTATGGAGGGCTATGTAGGGCACATTATTCTGTATGGAGGGCTATGTGGGACCCATTATTCTGTATGGAGGGCTATGTGGGATTCATTATTCTGTATGGAGGGCTGTGTGGACCCCATTATTCTGTATGGAGGGCTATGTGGGACACATTTTTCTCTATGGAGGACTATGTGGGGCCCATTATTCTGTATGGAGGACTATGTGGGGACCATTATTCTGTCTGGAGGACTATGTGGGGCTCATTATTCTGTATGTAGGACTATGTGGGGCTCATTATTCTGTATGGAGGACTATGTGGAGCCCATTATTCTGTATGGAGGGCTATGTGGGTCACATTATTCTGTGTGGAGGACTATGTGGGGCCCATTATTCTGTATGGAGGGCTATGTGGGGCCCATTATTCTGTATGGAGTGCTATGTGGGGCCCATTATTCTGTATGGAGGACTATGTGGGGCCCATTATTCTGTATGGAGGGCTATGTGGCGCCCATTATTCTGTATGGAGGGCTATGTGGACCCCATTATTCTGTATGGAGGACTATGTGGGGCTCATTATTCTGTATGGAGGACTATGTGGAGCCCATTATTTTGTATGGAGGGCTATGTAGGGCACATTATTCTCTATGGAGGACTATGTGGGGCCCATTATTCTGTATGAAGGACTATGTGGGGCCCATTATTCTGTGTGGAGGACTATGTGGGGCCCATTATTCTGTATGGAGGGCTATGTGGGGCCCATTATTGTGTATGGAGTGCTATGTGGGGCCCATTATTCTGTATGGAGTGCTATGTGGGGTCCATTATTCTGTATGGAGGGCTATGTGGGGCTCATTTTTCTGTATGAAGGTCTATGTAGGGCCCATTATTCTGTATGGAGGACTATGTGGGGCACATTTTTCTCTATGGAGGACTATGTGGGGCACATTATTCTCTATGGAGGACTATGTGGGGCCCATTATTCTGTATGAAGGACTATGTGGGGACCATTATTCTGTATGGAGGACTATGTGGGGCTCATTATTCTGTATGGAGGACTGTCTGGGGCTCATTATTCTGTATGGAGGACTATGTGGAGCCCATTATTCTGTATGGAGGGCTATGTGGGGCACATTATTCTCTATGGAGGACTATGTGGGGCCCATTATTCTGTATGAAGGACTATGTGGGGCCCATTATTCTGTGTGGAGGACTATGTGGGGCCCATTATTCTGTATGGAGGGCTATGTGGGGCCCATTATTGTGTATTGAGTGCTATGTGGGGCTCATTATTCTGTATGGAGGACTATGTGGGGCTCATTATTCTGTATGGAGGACTATGCGGGGCCTATTATTCTCTATGGAGGGCTATGTGGGGCACATTATTCTCTATGGAGGGCTATGTGGGGCCCATTTTTCTGTATGGAGGGCTATGTGGGGCCCATTATTCTCTATGGAGGACTATGTGGGGCTCATTATTCTGTATGGAGGACTTTGTGGGGCTTGTTATTCTGTATGGAGGGCTATGTGGGGCTCATTATTCTCTATGGATGACTATGTGGGGCTCATTATTCTGTATGGAGGGCTATGTGGGGCCCATTATTCTGTATGGAGGGCTATGTGGGGCCCATTATTCTGTGTGGAGGACTATGTGAGGCCTATTATTCTGTATGGAGAGCTATGTGGGGTCCATTATTCTGTATGGAGAGCTATGTGGTGCCCATTATTCTGTATGGAGTGCTATGTGGTGCCCATTATTCTGTATGGAGTGCTATGTGGGGACCATTATTCTGTATGGAGGGCTATGTGGGGCCCATTATTCTGTATGGAGGGCTATGTGGGGCCCATTATTGTGTATGGAGGACTATGGTGGGCCCATTATTCTGTATGGAGTGCTATGTGGTGCCCATTATTCTGCATGGAGTGCTATGTGGGGACCATTATTCTGTATGGAGGGCTATGTGGGGCCCATTATTCTGTATGGAGGACTATGTGGGGCCCATTATTCTGTATGGAGGACTATGGTGGTCCTCTTATTCTGTATGGAGGACTATGTGGGGCCCATTATTCTGTATGGAGGACTATGGTGGGCCTATTATTCTGTATGGAGGACTATGTGGGGCCCATTATTCTGTATGGAGGACTATGTGGGACCCATTATTCTGTATGGAGAACTATGGTGGGCCTATTATTCTGTATGGAGGACTATGTGGGGCCCATTATTCCGTGTGGAGGACTATGGTGGGCCTATTTTTCTGTATGGAGGACTATGGTGGGCCTATTTTTCTGTATGGAGGACTATGGTGGGCCTATTTTTCTGTATGGAGGACTATGGTGGGCCTATTATTCTGTATGGAGGACTATGGTGGGCCTATTATTCTGTATGGAGGACTATGGTGGGCCTATTATTCTGTATGGAGGTCTATGTGGGGTACATGTTTGGGTCGTTGCATAACTTTTATTTTTTTTTTATTCCATATTTTTGTGCATGATCTTTACAGAAAGCAGCGTTTACTGGCAAAGCCAATGGAATTGTTGTTTTTTTCCCAGCGTTTATTGTGCAGTATAGTTAATATTGTGCAGTATAGTTAATACTTTCTGTTATGTAGGAGGCATCATGAACAAAACTAGAATTCTGGCCTTAATTATTCTTATTTTGATGTCGTTATCGTGCCCAATAAATCAGGGGATAGTTGTAGAGGCTTTTCTCAATCATCTTTAGTTTTTTGTTTGTTTTTATTTTTCTTTGAATTAAAATTTTAATGGAATAAAAAGGTTTTTGTGTTTTTACTTTTTATTTATTCAAATATCTTGTAGAAACAATCAATGGCAAATGGAGTTGAGGTAAGAGGGGGAAGTAGAAGAGCAGCTGAAAAGGACCCCCTGACAGTCCCTAAAACATAAGGGGCCATTTTTCTTTTCCGTCTCTCCTGTCAGTGGCGGATTCTCGTCCTCCCGCCTGCGTCATACAGCCGGCACCAGGCGGTGAGCGAGGACGGATCTCTGCAGCAGCGCTGCTATAGTCATTTGTATCAGTGACCCCTGAATATATATTTATACCGGGGGCACAATGCTGGTAACTCATGTATATTCTCAGTGGAGCACTGTGGTGGACTATATATTCATGAGCACAGCGTGGCGCATTTTTGCATTCAGGGGCACAGTGGGCGGCATTTTTTTATTCATGTCTCTTATATTGGTAACATTATCAATAATAATTGTCAGATCCTGAAGTTCTGTATTTTTCTCCTTCAGGTCCTCTCTGTAGGATCATAGCAGATGGCAGACCGGCTTCAGGAGCAGCAGGACACAGGAGGTCATCATTTCCTCGGAAGACCATGACACTTCATCTATCAAGCTGCACAGTGTCACCATGTGATAGAGCGGCTGCAAGTGGCGCCCATAGTCTTACATAGGACTGCAGGTGACATCTACTACATTATCTATACTCAGGGAGTTATCACTGTGTTATCTGTGGTGTTACATAGGACTGCAGGTAGCATCTGCAATGGGTTGTAATGGCAGCCAGGGGCCAGATAAAGACCCCCATGGCTGCTGTTTGTGTCTTCCTGTGAAGCTCAGCCTATAGCCAGGCTTTATGGGAGAACATCATTTTTGTCTGTATATTGCAGTAGTGTAGTATTAAAGAATTGCAAGTTCAAGTCCACAAAGGCACTAAAAATACTATAGTTATCAGCCTCCAAATAACCTATAGAATAATACCTCTATTATCTCCTAACGGCATATGTATGTGGTTAATAACCATGTGGTCCCTCATCCCCCCCATCCTGCACACGCTGGGGGGGTCATTCCTACTCCTGGGGGCAGCCCCCACCACACAGGAGCCTAATTGACAACGGTCCTGAACTACTGTTTACTGACCGCAGGCAGGGACAATTAAGCATCTTTATTAAACACATACATTTAGCATTTTAGGCCGGGGCGGACACATGACTTATGCAGTATGTTCAGCCGCACATGGGCCGAGTAGGGTCGGGAAGCCCCAGGATGTAGGGGAAACCCAGTCGCACTACCGGTTGCACAGACACTGTGATTGTTTCACTTTCTACCCATGTAGATTCTCCTTCTTAAAGGTTGCTAGATGGACTTCCCTGTGTGTCTCTCTGATCAGTAGATTCTTCATATAAGTAGATGATTATTTACAGTCATATGAAAAAGTTTGGGCACCCCTATTAATGTTAACCTTTTTTCTTTATAACAATTTGGGTTTTTGCAACAGCTATTTCAGTTTCATATATCTAATAACTGATGGACTCAGTAATATTTCTGGATTGAAATGAGGTTTATTGTACTAACAGAAAATGTGCAATCCGCATTTAAACAAAATTTGATCAGTGCAAAAGTATAGGCACCCTTATCAATTTCTTGATTTAAACACTCCTAACTACTTTTTACTGACTTACTAAAGCACTAAATTGGTTTTCGAACCTCATTGAGCTTTGAACTTCATAGGCAGGTGTATCCAGTCTTGAGAAAAGGTATTTAAGGTGGCCACTTGCAAGTTGTTCTCCTATTTGAATCTCCTATGAAGAGTGGCATCATGGGCTCCTCAAAACAACTCTCAAATGATCTGAAAACAAAGATTATTCAACATAGTTGTTCAGGGGAAGGATACAAAAAGTTGTCTCACAGATTTAAACTGTCAGTTTCCACTGTGAGGAACATAGTAAGGAAATGGAAGAACACAGGTACAGTTCTTGTTAAGCCCAGAAGTGGCAGGCCAAGAAAAATATCAGAAAGGCAGGGAAGAGGAATGGTGAGAACAGTCAAGGACAATCCACAGACTACCTCCAAAGACCTGCAGCATCATCTTGCTGCAGACGATGTCAATGTGCATCGGTGAACAATACAGCGCACTTTGCACAAGGAGAAGCTGTATGGGAGAGTGATGCGAAAGAAGCCGTTTTTGCAAGCACGCCACAAACAGAGTGGCCTGAGGTATGCAAAAGCACATTTGGACAAGCCAGTTACATTTTGGAAGAAGGTCCTGTGGACTGATGAAACAAAGATTGAGTTGTTTGGTCATACAAAAAGGAGGAAAATAAACACGGCATTCCAAGAAAAGCACTTGCTACCCACAGTAAAATTTGGTGGAGGTTCCATCATGCTTTGGGGCTGTGTAGCCAATGTCGGCACCAGGAATCTTGTTAAAGTTGAGGGTCGCATGGATTCAACTCAGTATCAGCAGATTCTTGACAATAATTCTTGACAGTGACGAAGTTGAAGTTATGCAGGGGATGGATATTTCAGCATGACAATGATCCAAAACACCGCTCAAAATCTACTCAGGCATTCATGCAGAGGAACAATTACAATGTTCTGGAATGGTCATCCCAGTCCTCAGACCTGAATATCATTGAAAATCTGTGGGATGATTTGAAGCGGGCTGTCCATGCTCGGCGACCATCAAACTTAGCTGAACTGGAATTGTTTTGTAAACAGGAATGGTCAAATATACCTTCATCCAGGATCCAGGAACTCATTAAAAGCTACAGGAAGCGACTAGAGGCTGTGATTTTTGCAAAAGGAGGATCTACAAAATATTAATGTCACTTTTATGTTGAGGTGCCCATACTTTTGCACCAGTCAAATTTTGTTTAAATGCCGATTGCACATTTTCTGTTAGTACAATAAACCTCATTTCAATCAAGAAATATTACTAAGTCCATCATTTATTAGATATATGAAACTGAAGTAGCTGTTGAAAAACCCAAATTGTTATAAAGAAAAAAGGTTAACATTAATAGGGGTGCCCAAACTTTTTCATATGACTGTATTAAGTGATGTCTATCCTGGCTGTCAAATTCAGAGCTTTAGCTGTAATCCACTGGTTGTACTCCTGTACAAAAAGCTCAGCGGTATTCTTCCTTACAGGCACATTGTCCTGGTACATAGAGATATGTCAGTATATAGTAGTACATCTCTATATAACGGTAATTTAGTAATAATCGTATTTTCAATACACTTTTTAAAAATAAACATCACTAACTAGGAAATAACATTTGCATCCTTTTAATAATAATGACATGTATAATACAGTTAATAAATAATATATTAATGGTGATTGGAATCTTAAAATAGTGTAAAAAATTGTGATTTTTTTTTCTTCTCCACTACATTAATAAAAAACTTAAAGAGAATCTGTCATTACAATTTTATACCTCAGACTTATGACGTACTGTATATAAACACGCTTTGCTTACCTTTCTTGTAGAAATCCATTTTGCTGTTTTAGAGAAATCCATAGTTGAGCTGAAGGCGCAGGGTCCACCCCACGGCCCTTCTGCCTCCATAACCTCCAATTGCAATTTTGGATTTCTCTAAAATAGAAAAATGGATTTTTTTAAAAGAAAAATCAAAGTTTAATTGGTATTACAGCACCTTTTATATTCATGCCATTAGTTTGGGATATAAAATCTTGATGACAGATTCCCTTTAATACTATTGTAAGACTTATATACCTGTTTGGTAAAATGACAGTTAAAATTACAGCTCGTTTTTATATAATGAAATTTATATAAATATAAAGTATGGCTTTTACACCGATGAATGAATAAAAAAAAAAAGTTTACTGATGTGAAGTGCATCACAAAATTATCATTGTGTATGTGAAAATTGTATTCTTTTGTGAATGTGCTTACTATGTACATGCAATTGTAATGTGTAAATGGTCATGTAATTTTTATTGTATTATGCTTTATGTGACTATACACATAAATGTGCTGGTATTTATTTGAGTGGGGCGTGATGGTGGGGGGCCGAGACACAAATCCAGGCCCCTCACTGTCAGTGTCCGCCCGTGGTCTGAACACTTGTACTATAGACAGCAGTGCCACAGCATTGCTATATACAGTAGAGAAAATCAGTCTTCTATGTATACCAGCCACAAGCTGGTTTTCACAGGAGTAGGTCAATGGTAAATGGTGTGCTCCGGTGGTACACCAACGGGAAGCGGTGTTCTCCGGTGGTTCACCAACGGGAAGCGGTGTGTTCCGGTGGTTCACCAACGGGAAGCGGTGTGCTCTGGAGGTTCACCAACGGGAAGCGGTGTGCTCCGGAGGTTCACCAACGGGAAGCGGTGGGCTCCGGTGGTTCACCAACCGGAAGCGGTGTGCTCCGGTGGTTCACCAACGGTAAGCGGTGGGCTCCGGTGGTTCACCAACGGGAAGCGGTGGGCTCCGGTGGTTCACCAACGGGAAGCGGTGGGCTCCGGTGGTTCTCCAACGGGAAGCGGTGGCCTCCGGTGGTTCTCCAACGGGAAGCGGTGGCCTCTGGTGGTTCTCCAACGGGAAGCGGTGGGCTCCGCTGTCTCACCAACGGAAAGCGGTGGGCTCCGTTGTCTCACCAACGGGAAGCGGTGGGCTCTGGTGGCTCACCAACGGGAAGCGGTGGCTCCGGTGACTCACCAACGGGAAGCGGTGGGCTCCGGTGTCTCACCAACGGGAAGCGGTGGGCTCCTTTGGCTCAACAACGGGAAGCGGTGGACTCCGGTGTCTCACCAACGGGAAGCGGTGGGCTCCGATGGCTCACCAACGGGAAGCGGTGGGCTCCGATGGCTCACCAACGGGAAGCGGTGGGCTCCGGTGGCTCACCAACGGGAAGCTGTGGGCTCTGGTGGTTCACCAACGGGAAGCGGTGGGCTCCGGTGGTTCACCAACGGGAAGCGGTGCGCTTCGTTTGCAGTCAAAAGTGTGCACTAGTGGTAAATAATATAACCAAAGAATGCACCCCGGTGGCAGGCTACAAAAGCCCAAGGTGCGCCTCGGTAGTTTGCAAAAAGGCCAAAGAATGCACCCCGGTGGCAGGCTACAAAAGCCCAAGGTGCGTCTCGGTAGTTTGCAAAAAGGCCAAAGAATGCACCCCGGTGGCAGGCTACAAAAGCCCAAGGTGCGCCTCGGTGGTTTGCCAAAAGGCCAAAGAATGCACCCCGGTGGCAGGCTACAAAAGCCCAAGGTGTGCCTTGGTGGTTTGCAAAAAGGCCAAAGAATGCACCCCGATGGCAGGCTACAGAAGCCCAAGGTGCGCCTCGGTGGTTTGCAAAAAGGCCAAAGAATGCACCCCGATGGCAGGCTACAGAGGCCCAAGGTGCGCCTCGGTGGTTTGCAAAAAGGCCAAAGAATGCACCCCGGTGGCAGGCTACAAAAGCCCAAGGTGCGCCTCAGTGGTTTGCAAAAAGGCCAAAGAATGCACCCCGGTGGCAGGCTAGAGCAGCCCAAGGTGCGCCTCGGTGGTTTGCAAAAAGGCCAAAGAATGCACCCCGGTGGCAGGCTACAAAAGCCCAAGGTGCGCCTCGGTGGTTTGCAAAAAGGCCAAAGAATGCACCCCGGTGGCAGGCTACAAAAGCCCAAGGTGCGCCTCAGTGGTTTGCAAAAAGGCCAAAGAATGCACCCCGGTGACAGGCTACAAAAGCCCAAGGTGCGCCTCAGTGGTTTGCAAAAAGGCCAAAGAATGCACCCCGGTGGCAGGCTACAGAAGCCCAAGGTGCGCCTCGGTGGTTTGCAAAAAGGCCAAAGAATGCACCCCGGTGGCAGGCTACAAAAGCCCAAGGTGTGCCTCGGCGGTTTGCAGAAAGGCCAAAGAATGCACCCCGGTGGCAGGCTACAAAAGCCCAAGGTGCGCCTCGGTGGTTTGCAAAAAGGCCAAGGAATGCACCCCGGTGGCAGGCTACAAAAGCCCAAGGTGCACCTCGGTGGTTTGCAAAAAGGCCAAAGAATGCACCCCGGTGGCAGGCTACAAAAGCCCAAGGTGCGCCTCGGTGGTTTGCAAAAAGGCCAAAAAATGCACCCCGGTGGCAGGCTACAAAAGCCCAAGGTGCACCTCGGTGGTTTGCAAAAAGGCCAAAGAATGCACCCCGGTGGCAGGCTACAAAAGCCCAAGGTGCACCTCGGTGGTTTGCAAAAAGGCCAAAGAATGCACCCCGGTGGCAGGCTACAAAAGCCCAAGGTGCACCTCGGTGGTTTGCAAAAAGGCCAAAGAATGCACCCCGGTGGCAGGCTACAAAAGCCCAAGGTGCGCCTCAGTGGTTTGCAAAAAGGCCAAAGAATGCACCCCGGTGGCAGGCTAGAGCAGCCCAAGGTGCGCCTCAGTGGTTTGCAAAAAGGCCAAAGAATGCACCCCGGTGACAGGCTACAAAAGCCCAAGGTGCGCCTCGGTGGTTTGCAAAAAGGCCAAGGAATGCACCCCGGTGGCAGGCTACAAAAGCCCAAGGTGCACCTCGGTGGTTTGCAAAAAGGCCAAAGAATGCACCCCGGTGGCAGGCTACAAAAGCCCAAGGTGCGCCTCGGTGGTTTGCAAAAAGGCCAAAAAATGCACCCCGGTGGCAGGCTACAAAAGCCCAAGGTGCACCTCGGTGGTTTGCAAAAAGGCCAAAGAATGCACCCCGGTGGCAGGCTACAAAAGCCCAAGGTGCACCTCGGTGGTTTGCAAAAAGGCCAAAGAATGCACCCCGGTGGCAGGCTACAAAAGCCCAAGGTGCACCTCGGTGGTTTGCAAAAAGGCCAAAGAATGCACCCCTGTGGCAGGCTACAAAAGCCCAAGGTGCGCCTCGGTGGTTTGCAAAAAGGCCAAAAAATGCACCCCGGTGGCAGGCTACAAAAGCCCAAGGTGCACCTCGGTGGTTTGCAAAAAGGCCAAAGAATGCACCCCGGTGGCAGGCTACAAAAGCCCAAGGTGCACCTCGGTGGTTTGCAAAAAGGCCAAAGAATGCACCCCGGTGGCAGGCTACAAAAGCCCAAGGTGCACCTCGGTGGTTTGCAAAAAGGCCAAAGAATGCACCCCGGTGGCAGGCTACAAAAGCCCAAGGTGCGCCTCGGTGGTTTGCAAAAAGGCCAAAGAATGTACCCCGGTGGCAGGCTACAAAAGCCCAAGGTGCGCCTCGGTGGTTTGCAAAAAGGCCAAAGAATGCACCCCGGTGGCAGGCTGCAGAAGCCCAAGGTGCGCCTCGGTGGTTTGCAGAAAGGCCAAAGAATGCATCCCGGTGGCAGGCTACAGATCAAGATCACGAGCAACAGGAACACGACCAAGAGCAGTATCCAGGAGCAGAAGCACCATGGACACGGCTAAAGCTGCAACCAGGATCATCTTCACCAGTGATAAATGTAGGAACCGCAATTAGGATCATTGACACCAGTGTCAGCCTGGAGATGCATCCAGAATCACAAGCACTATGGACATGTTCATGAGCTGAAATGAGGATTTTAGGCACCAGGGACATGCAGTAGCAACAATTAGGATCATGGACACCAGTGATAGCCAGGAGATGTATCCAGGATGATAAGCACCATGGACATGTTCATAATTTCAAATCAGGATTTCAGTCACCAGGGACATTGCCGAAAACTGCAAACACAATCATGATATCAGGACATCACCAGTAGCTGCAGTCAAGATCAAAGTGACCAAAGACATGTCCAGAAGCTGTATCAAGGAGGATCAGTGATATGACCAAAAGATGCAACTAAAGTAGGCCCTGGACAAAACCAGTGAACACCTGTAGAAGGTCACAGACCGAGACCTTGGAATGCTAAAAAATAGTGTCCAGGAACAATGAAAGTTGGGAAAAAAAGAGCACTGTGCAGAATCATACAGGTGTCCGCACAGGACAGGCAGGGGACCACATCACAGACACAAAATGGCCAAGATCCATGGAACCTTTGATGAAGAGGCCCAAGTGGAAGATAATAGTTCCAAAGAGATTCCAAGAGGGCAGGAAGCCTAGCCAGCCAGGGGGGAGGGGCAGGTGTGTGAGAGTTTCCTGGATTTAGACTTCTATTAGCTGGGATCTAGCAGGGTGGAAGCATGAAATTGAGCAGTCAGATGCTTTGAAGCAGTGGTGGCACCACGTTTTCATAGGATTCAAGATCAGTCACTTCTGGTAGGGCTGGAAATGCGTGTAGCATCCAGCTTCAATTAAGTCAGGTGGCAAATTACTGCGGCATTGCACAGTGGACACCAAAAAGGTATAACACCGGTGATCACTCTGGCAATAAATATATGGCAGACCATTCTAGCTTATAAAGTGGTTTGTGGATAGATTGGCAACCAAACAGTTTTGCAAACCAGGATCCAAGTTTCAGCTACAGTCTCCAGCTTTGGCCACTTGGTAAGTAGGCAGGTCCATAGCCACCAGGAGTTTTTAGAGGACACCCAGGTGGGCCATTCACTAGGGACCTTGATATGGAGGTTGGAGACCAGTAGTTAATGTAGCTGGCAATGATTTGCTGCATTGTCAGTTTAGTTGTGGTATAGTGACAAAATTTTGGAAAAGCCACATTGGAACGTATACTCGCACAGTGCCTCTTGTTACAGGGATCAGAACAACAAGAGTGTGACAAGATGTGGACACTGAGCAGCAGGAGGTGGATGAAGGACTGAAGTGAAGCACTGTAAGCAGCGACACAAGTCCACGTCACAGAGAGAAACAATCCAAGAAGCACCGCAGCAGCCGAGTAAGTCTGATAGGGATTCTTTAGACGGGGATGTATGATCAGATGAAGAGAATGTAATAAGAAAGGAAATATGTTTAATATGTTAATGCTGTAAAGTGTCCGAAAGCTATGGAGGGGAACCCGAAAAGAAAGGGGGTTTTCTACAAGGAGAAAGCTCAGAATAGTTGGCTATCAGGTTTTAAGATATGTATGTCTGTTCATTGTCACCCCCAGATTTTACGTCAGCAAATGAGATGATCAAACTATGAAACTTGGAGTTGCCAAAAATTTTAGAGGATAAATTAATGAATCAAATAAAATGGGACAGAAAAAAAGTGTCTTCGATATATGTCTAGTCAAAGGGATGTTGTTTTTAAGAATTGTTGTAAAAGGGTTGTGATGGTAACACTTAGAAGTATGTGGGTTTTGTTCGGTTGCCTGATCTTTGCATGTAGGATGAGTCCAACGAAGAAGGTTTTCTTCAGGTAACTGATATTAAGTGGAGTTAGGGGGGGAAGAAAATGTTTCCCCAAATCAGGGTTATAAAGACTCTGAAAAGGAATTTTGCTGTATGAGAAAAAAATGAAACAGATTTTTACAATGTTTGGGTGCGGATTAGTGTTGTAATTTCTCCATGCCGCCTTGAGGTCAGTGGGTTTTGTGGCCTTTTTGTAGGGAGATGGAGTTGGGCCCAAAGATTTGAAGGAAAAGGGGCGACAGAAGAAATTGTTACTGTCTAGAATTATTCCAAATTGTGGTTTACAATTGAGCTTTGGAAAGAGAAATTGTAAAATGAGTGTTTTTTGGACAGACCATATTAGTGTAGTTGGAACAGTGAACAATATGATGGCTGGTAACCCGCACCGGCCTCTTACAGCACTCAGTGCTGAGGAGCGGGAACATAAGAGCAAAATTCTGGAGGAGCACGTGCCGGAGGCGAACGAGTCAATAGCAGAATATTGTACAGATGAAAAAGGAAACTTTGTTAATTTGTTCCAAATGCTAGAAAAAGTTAAAGAAGTCTGCTAACAATGTTTGACAGGTATTGACCTGGATCTAAACCTTCCAGGTGAGAAGTCTTTGGTACCGGACATCTTGAGGAGATACAAGTCAGAATGGAATAGAGGGAGCAGCTTCAGGAGACAGCGAGAAGATGTGGGTCCAGAGATGATGCTACTCAGGACAAGCATTGAGCTGTTGGTAAGTTTTTTGTTTTGTTTTTATGTTTTCTTATGTTTTCCTTAATAAAGCTGGTACAGTAATTTTTCTAAAGTCTTTGAACAAGTGGCGACTAATATAGTTTAAATGAAAATAAATCTTGTGCTCTGCAGATAGCACCTGTAGTTTCTTGATTGTTGCATTTTTTTTGTTTTCAAAAATGTTAAACTTAATTTATAATTGTTTTTTTTTTTTTATTCTTTTTGTGCAGAATATCAAGAATCAATGGAGGTGCATGCAGGATCGAGATAAGAAGTTCATGGCTGAGAAGGAAAAAGGTTTCATTCTTCTGAGCTGCAGGTCTTTGTGTCCAGCCGAGAGCCCCATTAGTAAGCAGATTTATCCCATTCTTACACCTTTCAGGGAAGGTTCCAATGGACCGAATACAAGACTTTCAGAACACTCTTAAGCGGGCTTTACACACTGCGATATCGGTCCCGATATCGCTAGTGTGGGTACCCGCCCCCATCTGTTGCGTGACACGGGCAAATCGCTGCCTGTGCCGCACAACATCGCCCAGACCCGTCACACATACTTACCTGCCCGGCGACGTCGCTGTGACCGGCGAAACGCCTCCTCTCTAAGGGGGCGGTCGGTGCGGCGTCACAGCGACGTCACTGAGCGGCCGCCCAATAGCAGCGGAGGGACGGAGCTGAGCGGGACGTAACATCCCGCCCACCTCCTTCCTTCCGCATAGCGGCCGGGAGACAGGTAAGGAGAGGTTCCTCGTTCCTGCGGTGTCACACGGAGCGATGTGTGCTGCCGCAGGAACGAGGAACAACCTCGTTACTGCTGCAGTAACAATTTTTGAGAATGGACCCCCATGTCACCGATGAGCGATTTTGCACGTTTTTGCAACAATGCAAAATCGCTCATCGGTGTCACACGCAACGGCATCGCTAATGCGGCCGGATGTGCGTCACCAATTCCGTGACCCCAACGAGTTCGCATTAGTGATGTCGTAGCGTGTAAAGCCCCCTTTAGGCCTAGGACACACGGCGAGAAAAACAGTGCGAGTGGAATGCGATAAAAATTGCATTCCACTCGGACCAAAATATTACTCTATGTCCCCGCTCCCATGAGCGATTATTTCCTCGGTCCTAATCGGACTGAGGAAACAGTTGCAGCATGCTGTGGGTGGAACGCGATCCTGTTCCACTCGCACCAATGCAAGTCTATGGGGCAAGAGAAACATTGCACTGCTGTCGCATTACACCGGTGTAACGCGAGAGCATTGCGATTCTCGTAGCAGCCGGCAACGGAGGAGAGAGGGAGATAAATCCCTCCCTCCCCTCCTCAGCTCCGGCCCTCCCCTCCTCAGCACTGGCCCCCCTCCTCCTCAGTGCCAGCCCTCCCCCCGCAGCTGTGGTCTGATCGGACCACAGACGCATGACACTCGGATCCTGCTGTGCTGCGAGCGTGAGCCGAGTGTCATGCGAGGATTGCACTTAGGCCCTG
Source organism: Anomaloglossus baeobatrachus (assembly GCF_048569485.1). Taxonomy (NCBI): domain Eukaryota; kingdom Metazoa; phylum Chordata; class Amphibia; order Anura; family Aromobatidae; genus Anomaloglossus; species Anomaloglossus baeobatrachus. Next base: position 293,860,863 of record NC_134356.1, on the reverse strand, counting down.
TGCACACATTGCATTGTTTGATGCATTCTTGGTGCAGGTATTCATGCAGTTTGTTGCCCAAATCTGCATGTCTATCCCTATCTTAGCAAAGTCTATGAAAATTCTGAAGTGCTGTCTGCACGTTGCTTCTTTTTTTCCTTGCAGTTTTTTTAGCTCTTCCAGCCATTGAATTCACTAAAAAAAATGCTCTAAAAACGCCCCAAAAAACTCATAAAAAATGCATGCGTGGTTGATGTTTTTTGGTGCAGAAAATTTCTGCAGCGTGCACACATGCCTTAAAGCTAAAAAAATAGTTTGGTTATCATCCGAAATGCATAAAGACGTCCGAAACCAAAGTTTATTTTCATCCTAAATGTCTAAAATAATTATTTAATCATTTTTCAAATATACTTCAATAAAGAAAAAAATCCCAATCGTTTCCCACCTGAAGTGAAGCGTCATCAGTGGCGGCTGTTCAGGTCTGGATGGTCCCTACTCTCCTCGCACGTCGTCCCCTTTAAGTATCCCAGCATGCACTGGGGATTCTCAAATGAAACGTCATCAGAAGAAAATAAAAACAGGAAGATTCAGTAGAAAGGGAATGGTAGGGAATTATTAATGGACGTAGAATAGAAAAGTGATTAGGTTATTAAATTAAATAAACCTACAAGTGAGTGAAGAGCATTAGATAAAGTGCAAATACGCACAAGATGCAGGAGAAACCTATAAGAGCAAAGTGCAAGGCACAATGATAGAAAAATATATAATGGGATAATATAATAGTCATTTTATTTTATTAGGTAATATTAAAAACACCTGAATAACTAACTGGTGAATATTGACATCAAATGGGTAAATTGCTAGAATAATACATAGAATATATATTAGTAACTAATGTGGTGACAATATTGTAATCGGATCCCGAGATCACATTCTATCCAAGAGGAAATACTGAATAGAATAGAGTAATAACGCAGCAAAATGAGGTCCAAATAGGAGACGTCACAAAGGGAGAGGAGGGAAGAAATGGAGCGCGCAGCGGCAGATAAGAAAACACCCGTCAGGAAAAATCCACCTCTTAAAAAAAATAATTTAAATTAAATAGATAAATATTTAAGATGTAAATGACCTTTGTTTTCGGATCTCCTCTTTATCATCCATTAACTTGTCATAAATTTGTTATTTTTTTACCTATTCTTCAGTGCTGCTGATCCCTTGAATCTTTTGTGGGTTTTTTGTTAATGGTAAAAAATGACAGACTTATGACAAGTCACAGGTTGTATATCCTGCACTTTGCCGGCTCTTTAAAGGGAACCTGTCACCACTTTTTTGGCCTATAAGCGGCGACCACCACCAGTGAGCTCTTATATACAGCATGTTAGAATCTATATATATAATTGCCTTATTCTGTCTGTCTGTCTGTCTGTCTGTCTGTCTGTCTGTCATGCTCCGAAATTGTGTCCTTACGGGGACACAAAGCTGATTGGCCGCTGGGCTCGCCATGGCCCCGCCCCCCCACACGGATTGGCCTCTCGCCCCGGCTCTCTGCAGGCCCCGCCCCCCTCACGCAATGCCCGCTCGCTGTGGCCCAACTGACACGGGGCTCCGATTCCCAGGTGAGTACACACACATCAGATCACACTCACTCTCACACACACCTCACACATCACATCCACACATCACATCCACACATCACATCCACACATCACATCCACACATCACAACATGCTGGGATATCGCTTGCTTCTACACCGGCTCCGTCAGGATCCCGGCAGCGCCACACATAACCTTGCGATGCTGGCATCTTGACGGAGGCCGTGAAAGCTGGTAACCATTATACACATCGGGTAACTAAGGTCCCTTAGTTACCCGATGTGTATCATAGTTACCAGTGTACACCGGCTCACACTCACTCTCACACACACATCACACACATCACATCGCATCCACACATCAAGGTCCTGCAGCTGCGGAACATACATAACATAACAGCACACACACATAACAGCACACACACACACACACAAATCAGATCACACTCACACACACCTCACACATCACATCGCATCCAAATACTCACAACATCCTGGGATATCGCTTGCTTCTCGGCGGCGATATTGTGCTGTGAGCTTCCAGGACCTGACGGAGGATCACATGGCCAGAAGCATGTGATATCCCCGGATGTTGTGAGTATCAGCGCGTATGTGCAATATCGTCAGTGTCTGTGTGTGTGAGTGGATGCGATCGGGTGTGTGTGAGTGGATGCGATCGGGTGTGTGTGAGTGGATGCGATCGGGTGTGTGTGAGTGGATGCGATCGGGTGTGTGTGAGTGGATGCGATCGGTTGTGTGTGTGAGTGGATGCGATCGGTTGTGTGTGTGAGTGGATGCGATCGGTTGTGTGGGTGAGTGGATGCGATCGGTTGTGTGGGTGAGTGGATGCGATCGGTTGTGTGGGTGAGTGGATGCGATCGGTTGTGTGGGTGAGTGTCGGCAGAGGAGCACGGCGTGCTGGAGGAGGCTGGGAGCAGAGAGGCTGATCTTGGGGAAGGCTGGGAGGGGGAGGCTGATGCTGAGGGAGGCTGGAAGGAGAGAGGCTGAGCAAACGTGCTCCATCCGCCATACTGCGCACTCCCCATCGTGCTGCATCCCCCATGCTGCGCACTCCCAAACGTGGTCCATCCGCCATGCTGCGCACTCCCAAACGTGGTCCATCCGCCATGCTGCGCACTCCCAAACGTGCTCCATCCGCCATACTGCGCACTCCCAAACGTGCTCCATCCGCCATACTGCGCACTCCCCATCGTGCACCATCCGGCATGCTGCGCACTCCCAAGCGGATGGAGCATGATGGGGGGTGCGCAGCATGGCGGATGGAGCACGTTTGGGAGTGCGCAGCATGGCGGATGGAGCACGTTTGGGAGTGCGCAGCATGACGGATGGAGCACGTTTGGGAGTGCGCAGCATGACGGATGGAGCACGTTTGGGAGTGCGCAGCATGCCGGATGGTGCACGATGGGGAGTGCGCAGTATGGCGGATGGAGCACGTTTGGGAGTGCGCAGTATGGCGGATGGAGCACGTTTGGGAGTGCGCAGCATGGCGGATGGAGCACGTTTGGGAGTGCGCAGCATGGCGGATGGACCACGTTTGGGAGTGCGCAGCATGGCGGATGGAGCACGTTTCGGAGTGCGCAGCATGGCGGATGGAGCACGTTTGGGAGTGCGCAGCATGGCGGATGGAGCACGTTTGGGAGTGCGCAGCATGGCGGATGGAGCACGTTTGGGAGTGCGCAGCATGCCGGATGGTGCACGATGGGGAGTGCGCAGTATGGCGGATGGAGCACGATGGGGAGTGCGCAGCATGGCGGATGGAGCACGTTTGGGAGTGCGCAGCATGGCGGATGGAGCACGTTTGGGAGTGCGCAGCATGGCGGATGGACCACGTTTGGGAGTGCGCAGCATGGCGGATGGACCACGTTTGGGAGTGCGCAGCATGGCGGATGGAGCACGTTTGGGAGTGCGCAGCATAGCGGGTGGAGCACGTTTGGGAGTGCGCAGCATGGCGGATGGAGCATGATAGGGGGTGCGCAGCATGGCGGATGGAGCACGTTTGGGAGTGCGCAGCATGGCGGATGGAGCACGTTTGGGAGTGTGCAGCATGGCGGATAGAGCACGATGGGGAGTGCGCAGCATGGCGGATGGAGCACGTTTGGGAGTGCGCAGCATGGGGGATGCAGCACGATGGGGAGTGCGCAGTATGGCGGATGGAGCACGTTTGGGAGTGCGCAGCATGGCGGATGGACCACGTTTGGGAGTGCGCAGCATGGCGGATGGAGCACGTTTGGGAGTGCGCAGCATGGGGGATGCAGCACGATGGGGGGTGCGCAGCATGGGGGATGGAGCACGATGGGAGGTGCACACCTCCCCCCAACACACACACACACGCGCACTGCACAACACACACACACTAGGAATCACAAACAACGCCCTACACAGACACCCACACACACAGACAACGCTGCACACACAAATATACGCACATACTGCACAACACACACATTGCTCAAAACATACCTCCCCCCAAAACACACCACACACACACAAACCGCACAACACACACACACACACAACGCTACAGACACACAGCGCTCCACAAACAACGCAACACACGCAACACACATACAACACCGCTCTCACCCCCCGCGACACTCAGAACATGTACAGCGCCCTACACAAACACTTGGTAACTACACACAACAACATCTATATATATATATATATATATATATATATAACAAAAATCATACATGAACTACACAATACGTAAATTCTAGAATACCCGATGCGTAGAATCGGGCCACCTTCTAGTGTTGTATATAAGAGCCCAGGCCGCTGTGTACAACATAAAAAACACTTTATAATACGCACCTAAACCGGTCGCTGCGGTGGATGTAGGTCATATAGGTGTCCTCGTCCTCCGGTGCCGGCGCCTCCTCTTTCGGCCATCTTCTTCCTCCTTCTCATCATACACACTCGCCGGTCCCGCACATGCGCACTACAATACTTTGATCTGCCCTGCTCAGGACCTGAATGCCGGTGAGTGTGGATGACGTAGGACGCGTCATGCACACAGGCTTCAGGAGGAGGACAACAAAGATGGCCGAAAGAGGAGGCGCCGTCACCAGAGAACGGAGACACCCATATGACCCAACTCCACCGCAGCAACCATTTAGGTAAGTATTATAAAAAGTTTTTTATGTTGTACACAGCGGCCTGGGCTCTTATATACAGTATGTTAGAATGCTGTATATAAGAGTCCACTGATGGTGGCCACGGCTTATAGGCCATAAAACTGGTGACAGGTTCCCTTTAATGCTACAACACTTAGGTTATTGTGGTCACTTTTTGTGTAGCTTGCAGGGTTACATGATATTTTATATATGATCTTTAGCTTTCCTTAACTGAAGGCAACATATCTCCAATTCTGATCTCTCAGCAAATCAAGAGGAGCTGCATACCGGGAAGACCGACCCTCAGTAGCCTCCTGGACTTCAGAGAACAAGCATGGCTGCCGACAGAGGAGCAACCTGTCCTCCAAGAAGCTCAGAAGAAGAGGCGATGCTCGGCAGCTTATCTGTTTTTGTTTTTTAAATGTGGTTTATACTTTTGCTGATGGTAATTTTCTTGGTCAATACCAGCTGAAGTTTTGGAGAATTGTCTGGACTTGTGTCTTGTTTTATATTACTCCTTTAATAAATTCTTTCTCCCATACGAGTTCTTCTTGCATTGCCTCCAGTGAGTTCAGGCTTTGGTGATAAATGCCTTTCTCTATCCTGCATCTTTGTAGCTGGAGAATGACTTTCTGGATGTGAAGTCGTCCATAGTCTCATAGGTCCCATACACTAGATGGCTGTAGACCGGACACTTGTCCACAAAATACACATCTCTCCTGTCTCACCCCTATAAATAAATGTGATTCTTGCACGTTTTAGTAAGATTACACCTGGGATACAGGACTGAAGTGGTGCTGTGCAATGTATGTGTATACTATATATATATATATACTTTTAATTCTATTAAAATTCATTCTTATTTAGTCAAATGAAAATTTTCAATTAGCATAAAATAAGCAACATATCTTAGATAATAGGGCACCACTCACATCAGGTATAAGTGCATAGACTTATAACATAAATTGTCTGTATAAGAATTATATTCATATAGCACCCAACATAAATATAGCAGCAAAGCGGCAACTCAGTGGGAAAATAGCAGCAGGCAAATATAATGTGCAAAATCTGATGTGCTAAATGATTATATATAATGATGGAGTCAAAGCCTCAATATATATATAAATATATATTGTAGCAGTGAGATATAACCAAGGCACAGACAGCACTGGGTTCATACACGTTACTGTGGGGCATATACATTACTGGGGGCAGACAGCTCTGGAAGGCAAACACATTACTGTGGTGGGTGGGATACAGCTCTGGGAGCTCCCACAGCTTAGTGGGGGGCACATATAGCTCTGGGGGCCCATAGAGCTCAGGGAGGCATACACAGCTCTAGGGGGCACATAAAGCTCATGAGGGCACATTCAGTTCTAAGTGGCCCATACAGCTCAGGAGGGGCACATACAGCTCAGGGGGGGGGGGGCATACAGCCCATCAAGTTCAACCTTTCACCACCAATTATACTTTTTTATCACTAAATGATCTATAACCGACAATGTTGAATACTGTGGAAATCATCCAACCCTTTTTTAAAAGCTGTTATAGTTTCTGCCATTACTACCTGTTGTGGAAGGACATTACCCAATCTGACTGCTCTAACTGTAAAGAACTCTTTCCTATTTAGCCATCGGAATTGCCTTTCTTCCACCTGTTATGACTGCCCCATATTCCTTAGTATGTTTTTTTGGAAGGAGTAAGTCAAGTGCCAGTCCTTTGTATTGACCACACATTTATTTATACATGTACATGAGATCTTGTCTGAAACGTCGTTTTTATCTTAGCTAAACAAGCCCGACTTTTCCAACCTCATCATATGGATGGCCTCCATCTCTTGTGATAATCTAGTTACCACATTTTGAACTGACTCCAACTTCTGAACAGGGTCGGCATCCGCACCCGGCGCACCAGGCAAGTGCCGGTGCCCTGGACAGCTGAAAGCCCACTTACCATCGGCAGATCTCCTCATTTACTGCGGTCCCTGGGCAGAATCTCATGTGTACGCACCCCACTGGCCCCAGTAATGTATATACTCCCATGCGTCCCCATTCTTGTGTATTCCACCCACTGGCCCCAGAAATGTGTATGCCCCCCACTGGTTCCAGTACTGTTTACGTCCCCCACTGGACTCGGTATTGTGTATGCCCCGCACTGGCCCCAGTAACATGTATGCCCCCAGCATACACCGTAATGTAGAATAAATATCATCCGAGAAACCATATTAAAGAAGCCAATTAATGGAAAACGCCAAAACAATTAAATACAGAAAAAATAGTCAAAATCCATAATAATCAAGAATAATTGCATTTTATTAAGCAAAAAGAAACCGACCAAAAAAAAAAAAATATATTGTAAAACCAGGTAAGAAAAAAAATGAAAGGAAAGAAATTGATTTCATAACTTCCGAGGTTATGGTAAGGATGGGGTATATAGTTTGGATCAATTAAAACATGTATAACACTGCACAATTGTTGCACTTCGCCTGTCACTATGTGTGCTGAGAAAAATAAAGGTAGTACAATAAAAAAAAGGTGTCTCAGTGACTATATTGCACCATGCCCAGTGTACCATATACTTTGCTGTGATTTATACCAAGATGTCAGTATTATTATGTCACAGAAAGAAAGGGGACAAAGGAATTATATATAATATATGGGTTTCCAAAAATTTCCACAGAATGATAAAAAAGAGTGGGTAATTGTAATAGAGCAACAAAGCCTATGATATTTGTCCACGGCCAATAGGAAGCACTCTTAGTACACGCAACAATATTGAAACTGATATATAAGAAGATCCATCTTACCCATATTGTCCTGCCAAAGGAAATGTAAACAAAAAAGGCCCCGACGTGCGTTTCGCATTGGGCATCCATTACTGGGGCCAGTGAGGCACGTACAGTAATGTGTATGTTCCTCACTGGTCCCAGTAATGTGTATGTCCCCACTGGCCCCAGTATTGTGTATGCCCCCCACTTGCCCCAGTAATGTGTGTGCTCCCCACTGGCCTCAGTATTGTGTATGCCACCACTGGCCCCAGTAATGTATGTGCCCCCCACTTGCCTCAGTAATGTGAGTGCCCCCCACTGGCCCCGGTAATGTGTGTGCCTCCCACTGGCCCCGGTAATGTGTGTGCCTCCCACTGGCCCCGGTAATGTGTGTGCCCCCCAGTGGCCCCAGTAATGTGTGTCCCCCCTACTGGCCACAGTATTGTGTATGCCTTTCACTTGCCCCAGTAATGTGTGTGCCCCCCACCACCCTCAGTAATGTGAGTGCCCCCCACTGTGAGTAAAAGACCTGGATTCGCAGCCGCTGAGTCTCTTCTTTGTCTGCGCCACCGCCCTGCGCTTCGGCGCCAACGGCCGAGTCCCCCAACGACCACTACCTCCATCATCCTCCCTTGGGCCCGCTCCACCTGCGGGGAGTGAAACCATCTTGGCTGCGATATCACCATTCACCCCAGAGGACAGCGACTGCAGCGGCGGCTAAATCCCTGGCCACATACAGTACTGGCCAAAAGTATTGGCACCCCTGCAATTCTGTCAGATAATACTCAGTTTATTCTTGAAAATGATTGCAATCACAAATTCTTTGATATTATTATCTTAATTTAATTTGTCTTCAATGAAAAAAGAAAAAAAAATTGTCATGAAGCCAAATTGGATATAATTCCACACCAAACATAAAAAAGGGGGTGGACAAAAGTATTGGCACTGTTTGAATCATGTGATGCTTCTCTAATTTGTGTAATTAACAGCACCTGTAACTTACCTGTGGCACCTAACAGGTGTTGGCAATAACTAAATCACACTTTCAGCCAGTTGACATGGATTAAAGTTGACTCAACCTCTGATCTGTGTCCTTGTGTGTACCACATTGAGCATGGAGAAAAGAAAGAAGACCAATGAACTGTCTGAGGACTTGAGAATCCAAATTGTGTGGAAGCATGAGCAATCTCAAGGCTACAAGTCCATCTCCAAAGACCTGAAAGTTCCTGTGTCTATGGCGCGCAGTATTATCAAGAAGTTTAAAGCCCATGGCACTGTGGCTAACCTCCCTATATGTGGAAGGAAAAGAAAAATTGACGAGAGATTACAACGCAAGATTGTGCGGCTGGTGGATAAAGAACCTCGACTAACATCCAAACAAGTTCAAGCTGCCCTGCAGTCCGAGGGTACAACAGTGTCAACTCGTACTATCCGTCGGCGTCTGAATGAAAAGGGACTGTATGGTAGGATACCCAGGAAGACCCCACTTCTTACCCCGAGACATAAAAAAGCCAGGCTGGAGTTTGCCAAAACTTACCTGAGAAAGCCTAAAACGCTTTGGAAGAATGTTCTCTGGTCAGATGAGACAAAAGTAGAGCTTTTTGAGAAAAACCATCAACATAGAGTTTACAGGAAAAACAAGAGGCATTCAAAGAAAAGAACACGGTCCCTACAGTCAAACATGGCAGAGGTTCCCTGATGTTTTGGGGTTGCTTTGCTGCCTTTGGCACTGGACTGCTTGACCGTGTGCATCACATTATGAAGTCTACCAACAAATTTTGCAGCATAATGTAGGGCCCAGTGTGAGAAAGCTGGGTCTTCCTCAGAGGTCATGGGTCCTCCAGCAGGACAATGACCCAAAACACACTTCAAAAAGCACTAGAAAATGGTTTGAGAGAAAGCACTGGAGACTACTAAAGTGGCCAGCAACGAGTCCAGACCTGAATCCCATAGAACACCTGTGGAGAGATCTCAAAATGGCAGTTTGGAGAAGGCACCCTTCAAATCTCAGGGACCTGGAGCAGTTTGCCAAAGAAGAATGGTCTAAAATTCCAGCAGTGCATTGTAAGAAACTCATTGATGGTTACCGGAAGCGGTTGTTCGCAGTTATTTTGGCTAAAGGTTGTGCAACAAAGTATTAGGCTAAGGGTGCCAATACTTTTGTCTGGCCCATTTTTGGAGTTTTGTGTGAAATGATCAATGATTTGATTTTTGTTTCATTCTCTTTTGTGTTTTTTCATTGCAAGCAAAATAAATGAAGATAATAATACCAAAGAATTTGTGATAGCAATCATTTTCAAGAAGAAACTGAGTATTATCTGACAGAATTGCAGGGGTGCCAATACTTTTGGCCAGCACTGTAGGTGGCGTCACGAGACAACAACCCCCACCATCCATCCCATCCTTCCATCATCGTCCCCTTTATTGTATGCCTCGAGGCCACGGAACCGGGCAGAGCTACCTGTGACACCCCTGACCCGCAACAGCCCGGCGATGAGTATTTAACACCTGCCCTGTGGTTGCTACACTGTGCACTAAATAACCCTTATACTGTGCACCTGAAAAAATGTTTGCACCAGTATGCTCCCTGACCAAAAAGTGACCCCTACACTGTCCCCCTAATGATACATTTACCTTCCCTCCACCATGAATTATTGCCACCACACTGTCTTGCTTTATGAAAAATATCTGTAAAACAATCCCCCTCATTAACCATGCCCTATATGCTTTCCATACAAAATAATGCACCTGTGATATGAACAATGGCCTCCACATTGTCCACACCTTCCATGAACCTTGCCACACTACCCCCTCTCCATACTCTGCTGTCTTTTCACACTGTACAGACTTCACAATTTGCCCTCACATTATCCCTCGTATACTGCTCCTCTCATACTGTGCCCTCACACTGTCCCTCGTATTCTGCTCCTCTCATACTGTGCCCTCACACTGTCCCTCGTATACTGCTCCTCTTATACTGTGCCCTCAAATTATCCCTCGTATACTGCTCCTCTCATACTGTGCCCTCACACTGTCCCTCGTATACTGCTCCTCTCATACTGTGCCCTCACACTGTCCCTCGTATACTGCTCCTCTCATACTGTGCCCTCAAATTATCCCTCGTATACTGCTCCTCTCATACTGTGCCCTCACACTGTCCCTCGTATACTGCTCCTCTCATACTGTACCCTCACACTGTCTCTCATATACTGCTCCTCTCATACTGTGCCCTCAAATTATCCCTCGTATACTGCTCCTCTCATACTGTGCCCTCACACTGTCCCTCGTATTCTGCTCCTCTCATACTGTGCCCTCACACTGTCTCTCATATACTGCTCCTTTCATACTGTGCCCTCAAATTATCCATCGTATACTGCTCCTCTCATACTGTGCCCTCACACTGTCCTTACTGCCTCCCATAATGTGCTGTCACTCTGTATACTGAGTGAATGCTCCTATTCCCTCTCCCAAACTTTACCGTAAAAGTTCCTTCCATCTACAGCTCCATTGTGGAGCACTTACCTTGTCCCTCATCTTTACCTCCTTTGTGGTGCTCTATCCCACACACATCCTGCACTCCCATATCCCACACACATCCTGCACCCGCATATCCCACACACATACTGCACCCCCATATCCCACACACATACTGCACCCCCATATCCCACACACATCCTGCACCCCCATATCCCACAAAGTGAGCGGCCATGTCTGCTAGTGATGGTCATCACGCAGTGCGGCCTACACAGCCACATGCCCAGGAGGAGCTGGACAGAAACAAGCAAGGGAGGTAAGTGAGGCTACTGCTGGCTTCCACATATTAATAATATCTCTAATGTGTCTGTGTATGCATTTCTGATGTGTATCTATGTGTGTCAGGGTATATGACTGTGTATAGATTTATGTCTGTTTATATGTGTTTTTCTTTTTTACCTTTAAATACCGTATTTATCGTTTTATAAGACGCACCGGATTATAAAATGCTCCCCAAATTTGAAGAAAAAAAATAAAAATATGTGGTCTGTATTAGAATCCGGTGGTGTCTTACCAGGGAGTGGGGCTGGTAGAGGAGCCGGGGTCACAGGAGGCAGGGGCGGTACTGGAATACGGCGATGTTGTGAGTGGTACAGAGGGGGGCCCAGATACTCACTGTATTTCTAGTCTGTGTGGCGGGCGGTAAGGCACCGGCCATCCTGAAGATGTTGGCGGTGAGGGCTTCTTCAAATAATGATGGGCGGAGTCCGCGTGTGCGCAGATGAGAGCTTGAGCCGAGAGCTCCATCTGCGCATGAGCCGACTCTAGGCTCCTTTATTTGAAGAAGCCCTCACCGCCAACATCTTTACAATGGCCGGTACCTTGCCACCCGTCACACAGAGCAGCCAGGCGCCATGCAGAGCAGCCCCACACAGAGCAGAGCAGCAGTGAGCAGAGCAGCCTTGCACAGAGCATAGCCACTCCGCACAGAGAAGAGCCCCGCCCCGCCGCACAGAGCAGAGCCACCCCGCACAGAGCAGAGCCCTGCCGCGCTGCACAATGCAGAGCGAGCAGCACAGAGCAGAGCCGCACAATGCAGAGTGAGCAGCATAGAGCAGAGCCACGCCGTACAATGCAGAGCGAGCAGCACAGAGCAGAGCCGCACCGCCTGACGCACATAGCAGCGCCGTCATCACACTCCATAGCATTGCCCCTGCCTCCTGTGACTCCTCTCCCCCACCTCTCGGTAAGCTACATTCGGATTTTAAGATGCACCCCTCATTTTCCTCCCAAATATTTGGCAGGAAAAGTGTGTCTTATAATCCGAAAAATACGGTAAGTATAGATACGTGTGCCTGTATGTGTATGCATCTGTATTATTATTATTATTAATTATTATAGCGCCATGTATTCCATGGCGCTTTACATGTGAAAGGGGTGTACATAATAGGGACAAGTACAATAATCATGAACAATATAAGACACAAACTGGTACAGGAGGAGAGAGGTCCCTGCCCGCGAGGGCTCACAGTCTACAGGGGATAAGTGAGGATACAGTAGGTGAGGGTATGTATGTGTGTGTATCTGTATGTGCGTGTCTGCGTGTGGATGGGGTCCACTGAGACTCTTTCGCCCGGGGCCCACAAAATCCTGGAGCCGGCCCTGTCTGCATCCCTATATGTCACACAGCCTGTACCCCAACTTACCCCTGTCTCAAACACCCTGCACCCCTTCACACCATAATGCCAGAGTCCGCACCCCTCATATGCACTCACCCTGCACACCATCTTCCCTCATTACCAGTCAGGAGTTCCCATCTCCTTCAGGAATTAGTATCTCCTTGCTTTCTAAAAGGCAAAACTGTGGCTCCTCCCACTCGGTCACATGGGCATGACATCATCGCAGTTCCTATCTACACCACTAGGGTGTATTTTCGTCATCTGGGCAGGAGTTTCTTCTCTGCCCCTGCAGCACTCACAGGTGAAAGCTCCTAGTGGCCCCCTCTGAGCAGGGGGTAGCTACGCTACTGTATAGGAGTCATATATCTGCTCAGTGGTGTAACTAGAGTTTGATGGGCCCTGGTGCAAAATTTGGACCGGGGCCCCCCTCCACATACATCGACACTTAGGGTACGGAATAATGACACTGACACTCGGGGTACAGGATAATGATGCTGACACTTGGTTCTTACCCTCAGCACCCAGGTTTCCCATGATCAGAAATCCCTCTATCAGCACCCAGCTTTCCCATAATCTGATATTCATCTTGTCCTCGGCACCCAGCTTTCTCATGCTCTGCCATACATCTTTCCCTCAGCACCCAGCTTTCCCATATCAGAGCATGGGAAAGCTGGGTGCTGAGAGAAGATGTACAGCAGAGCATGGGAAAGTTCTCCAAATACTATAATGGCCCCCACATAGCCTTCCATATAGTATAAAGAGTCTCACATAACCCTTCATATATTAGAATGCAGCCCCGTAGTCCTCCATGTATTATAATTCCTCCCATAGTTCTCCATATATTATACTGCACCACACAGTCCTTCATGTTTTATAACACACCCCCATAGTCCATGTATAAGGTAGCCTCCATAGTCCTCCATATATTATAATGTAGCCCCCATAGTCCTATAAGTATTATAATGCAGCCCCAAAAATGTTCATATTGTATTATGCAGCCCCAATACTCCTCCATGTATAATGTACCCCTATATTCCATGTATAAGGTGTCCTTCATTTCGTATTATGCAGCCCCATACTCCTCCAGGTATAATGCACCCCTAGTCCATGTATAAGGTGTCTTCATGTTTATTATGCAGTCCCATAGACCTCAATGTATCATGCAGTCAGCCCCCCCCAGGGCCTCCATGTGTCATGCAGCCAGCCCCCCAGGGCCTTCATGTGTCATGCAGCCAGCCCCCCAGGGCCTCCATGTGTCATGCAGCCAAGCCCCCCAGGACCTCCATGTGTCATGCAGCCAGCCCCCCCCAGGGCCTCCATGTGTCATGCAGCCAGCCCCCCCAGGGCCTCCATGTGTCATGCAGCCAGCTCCCCCATGGCCTCCATGTGTCAATGTGTCATGCAGCCAGCAAAATAAAAAAACAAGTACCTCTCTTCTCCTTCCGACTGTGGTAGTTACGCCCCTGCCCCCATACTTCACACACCCTGCTCCCCATACAGCCTGCACCACCATAGCACACACACTATACCCCCATATATCACACACCCTTCCCCACATATCTCACCCTGCCTGTATCCCAACTTACCCCTCTCTCAAACACTCTGCACCCCTTCACATCCTTTTGTCACAGTCTGCAGCCCTCATATGCCACTCACCCTGCACCCCCCTCCCTCTCATGTCCCCTCTCCCTCTCATGTCCCCTTTTTTCTTATTACCATTCATGATGTGTCCCAATCTCCTTCAGGAATCGTTATCTTCTGGTGCTTTCTGCCGGCAATCCTGTGTCTGCTCCCACACAGTCACATGGGCATGACATCATCGCAGGTCCTGGCAGGATGGATTCCGTCTTCTGTGCAGGAGCACTTCTGCTCTGCCGCAGCTCAGAAACGCCTGGTGGCTCCTCTCCAGATCAGGGACCCCTCTACCCCCAGCTGATACCGGGCCCCCCCTGACTCACAGGCCGGCCCCCTGGTAGTCGGCCACTACACAGCGCATCTTCTCTCTTACAGAGAGGAGCCGTCTCTGCAGAGCGGCTGCCGGGCCCCTATAACTCTGCGGGCCCGGTCGCAGTGGCGACCTCTGCGACCACGGTCGTTACACCCCTGTGTACAGGTTCTCACCTGTGACTTTCTCTCTGATCATATTCAATTTGCCTTTTTGCCATTCAGTGCAGACCACCATGACCACTTCTTCCATCCATAACTCATCCCTGCAAAATGTAACACAGAGACATCTTCGGCTTACTGCTTTTCCAGGATCCTCCTCACATCCCGCCACTTTTACGTACACCATATAGTATTATAACCAGCACCTTAGACAGTAATTATACCCCTCTGTACTGTATTTGTACCCCATTTCTTCCCCCTCTGTACCCTTAAACAGTTATTATGAAACTTCTGTACTTCCTCATAGTAATAATACTTTTTTACAGTTATACACCAAATATTAAAGGGAACCTGTCACCAGTTTTGTGACTTGTAACCTGCAGCCACCACCAGTGGGTTCTTATATACAACATTCTAACATGCTGTATATAAGAGCCCAGGCTGCTGTGTAGAACGTAAAAATCACTATATAATACTTACCTAAACTGTCGCTGCGGTGGAGTTGGGTCATATGGGTGTCTTCGTTCTCCGGTGCCGGCGCCTCCTCTTTCGACCATCTTTGTCGTCCTTCTTCTGAAGCCGGGGTGCATAATGCGTCCTACATCATCCACACTCGCCGGCATTGAGGTCCTGCTCAGGCGCACTTTGATCTGCCCTGAGCAGGGCAAATCAAAGTATTGTAGTGCACCTGCGCGGGACTGGCGAGTGTGTATGACGTAGGATGCGTCATGCACACAGGCTTCAGAAGGAGGACAAAGATGGCCGAAAGAGGAAGCGTTGGCACCGGAGAACGCAGACGCCCATATGGCCCAAATCCACCACAGCGACTGCTTTAGGTGAGTATTGTAAAGTGATTTTTAAGTTCTACACAGCGGCCTGGGCTCTTATATACAGCATGTTAGAATGCTGTATATACAGTCATATGAAAAAGTTTGGGCACCCCTATTAATGTTTACCTTTT
This sequence comes from Anomaloglossus baeobatrachus, assembly GCF_048569485.1. Lineage (NCBI taxonomy): Eukaryota > Metazoa > Chordata > Amphibia > Anura > Aromobatidae > Anomaloglossus > Anomaloglossus baeobatrachus. The sequence goes on along the minus strand of NC_134356.1, from coordinate 293,845,168 downwards.
TTCTTTATAACAATTTGGGTTTTTGCAACAGCTAGTTCAGTTTCATATATCTAATAACTGATGGACTCAGTAATATTTCTGGATTGAAATGAGGTTTATTGTACTAACAGAAAATGTGCAATCTGCATTTAAACTAAATTTGACAGTTGCATAAGAAAGGGCAACCTTATCAGTTTCTTGATTTGAACACTCCTAACTACTTTGTACTGACTTACTAAAGCACTAAATTGGATTTGTAACCTCATTGAGCTTTGAACTTCATAGGCAGGTGTATCCAATCATGAGAAAAGGTATTTAAGGTGGCCACTTGCAAGTTGTTCTCCTATTTGAATATCCTATGAAGAGTGGCATCATGGGCTCCTCAAAACAACTCTCAAATGATCTGAAAACAAAGATTATTCAACATAATTGTTCAGGGGAAGGATACAAAAAGTTGTCTCAGAGATTTAAACTGTCAGTTTCCACTGTGAGGAACATAGTAAGGAAATGGAAGAACACAGGTACAGTTCTTGTTAAGCCAGGAAGTGGCAGGCCAAGAAAAATATCAGAAAGGCAGAGAAGAATGGTGAGAACAGTCAAGGACAATCCACAGACCACCTCCAAAGACCTGCAGCATCATCTTGCTGCAGATTGTGTCAATGTGCATCAGTCAACAATACAGCGCACTTTGCACAAGGAGAAGCTGTATGGGAGAGTGATGCGAAAGAAGCCGTTTCTGCAAGCACGCCACAGAGTCACCTGAGGTATGCAAAAGCACATTTGGACAAGCCAGTTACATTTCAGAAGAAGGTCCTGTGTACTGATGAAACAAAGATTGAGTTGTTTGGTCATACAAAAAGGCGTTATGCATGGAGGCAAAAAAACACGGCATTCCAAGAAAAGCACTTGCTACCCACAGTAAAATTTGGTGGTGGGTCCATCATGCTTTGGGGCTGTGTGCACCGGGAATCTTGTTAAAGTTGAGGGTCGCATGGATTCAACTCAGTATCAGCAGATTCTTGACAATTATTTTGCAAGAATCAGTGACGAAGTTAAAGTTACGCAGGGGATGGATATTTCAGCAAGACAATGATCCAAAACACCGCTCCAAATCTACTCAGGCATTCATTCAGATGAACAATTACAATGTTCTGGAATGGCTATCCCAGTCCCCAGACCTGAATATCATTGAACATCTGTGGGATGATTTGAAGCGTGCTATCCATGCTCGACGACCATCAAACTTAACTGAACTGGAATTGTTTTGTAAACAGGAATGGTCAAATATACCTTCATCCAGGATCCAGGAACTCATTAAAAGCTACAGAAAGCGACTAGAGGCTGTGATTTTTGCAAAAGGAGGATCTACAAAACATTAATGTCACTTTTATGTTGAGGTGCCCATACTTTTGCACAGGTCAAATTTTGTTTAAATGCGGATTGCACATTTTCTGTTAGTACAATAAACCTCATTTCAATCCAGAAATATTACTGAGTCCATCAGTTATTAGATATATGAAACTGAAATAGCTGTTGCAAAAACCCAAATTGTTATGAAGAAAAAAGGTTAACATTAATAGGGGTGCCCAAACTTTTTCATATGACTGTAAGAGCCCACTGGTGGCCGCAGCTTATAGGCCCCAAAACTGGTGACGGGTTCCCTTTAATGAATTAATGTTCCCTTGTGCTGCAGTGTGATGGCCCCCAAAGGTTCCCATGCACAGAATGATGTCCACACACATGTAAGCACATGTAAGCAGTCAGACTGCTCGGAATCGGGGGTCTTGCTGTGGCTCGAGGGTCCCCAGACCCAGGGCTCAGCGGCCACTCGAATAAAAGGGGGGAGAGGTTATTTACAAGGGACAATTCGTGACGCCACCCGTGGTTTGTGGTAAGGGGAGTTCCGCCACTGCCGATGGGAGTACCCAGTGGAGATGGAGTGGGGAAGCCAGATGGTGATCCCTCGACGGGTAGGGAAGGCCCCAGGACTCTGGAGGGATGGTTGATGGTACAGTGGAGGTGATGTGGGCAAGCAGGGACCTGGGGAAGACAGTGTGCTCACTCTGGCATTGCAGTTGTTAGTGCGGCCAATAAGCAGACTCTGACACAGGAGTAAACCAAGTCTCTGGGTACCGCTGCCGCTTTGAGAAGCCTGTCCGGGAGTCCATCCCCACTGGTATTGCTTAGTGGTCCGGAGCCTACCTCCTTGCACAATTGTGTAGATGTTCCTGAGTGACCCTTCGGCCTGAAGCTGCTGGGTCCTGCTCCCTATAATGATTTAGTGGAGCCACGTTCTCGATGGCTGACAGTTGAGATTTCAGTGGGCTGCAAACGTTGGAAAGCAATCTCCCCCTCATTGTGTTGATGCCTTTGATCTCTGAGCTCTTGTGGAAAGTTCATAAAGTGACTATCCTCCACAGGTGAATTATCAGGTTGCGTGAAGCTACAACCCGATCTAGGGTCCTGTACCCTGCCGTGCTCGATACCGGTCCAGTTACTGGACGTTTTGGTGCCAACCGTTCTCCAAAACTAAGTCTGTTACACCTCCTCCAATACCCTGCGACTGGGTCTCCGACTCCTCTGGTCCCAGACCACTGTCTGTGACCCAAGAAGGTCACACAGGGAGCTCCAACTCCCTCAGCTCCTCACTCTTTGAGAGCTATACTACGACTGACTCAATCCCTCCCTCCAGTCTGCCTGACCCCTAGGCGGGTGGCCCTATTCCAGCTAGCCCACACATTGGTGTGCCTGACAGGGTGTGGTGTGAGGTGTGGTTAGGATTTCAGTGCTGATGGAAGCAATACCGGTAGTTAGGATCCCAGAACCATGGAGGGTGGGTTCTGCACTAAGGCCTCTTTCACACGTCCGTGCCTCCGGTACGTGTATGGTCAATTTTCTCACGTACCGGAGACACGGGCACACGTAGACCCATTAAAATCAATTGGTCTGCGTTCATGTGCATATTCTGCCATGGACCGTATGTACGTGTGGAGCATACGTGTGCTCGTGTGCTCCACACGAAGACATGTCCACGTTTTCTCCGGCATCACGGGTGTCACACGGAACGCAAACGGGTCACACGTAACACAAACGGACCACGCGGATGTGTTCTGTGTGACACGCGCCGGAGAAAACACATGTATCTGCGAGAAAAAAAAAACTTTACTCACCTTCTCCAGCCCTGCAGTCTCTGCCGCAGCTGTCACTTGCTTCCGACTGCCGCTCATTATGCTAATTAAATATTCACTTCACTGTGGCCAGAAGCAGCAGCAGCGGGGAGTCAGCAGGACCGGAGACCGAAGATCAGCACCACGGACAGCGACGCCAGGGACAGGTGAGCAGAAAGTTCCCGTTCTCCGTGTGTTATCATGGTAACACACCGGAAAACACACGTGTGCCATACACACGGCAAACCGAGGGCAATACGCAACTTTGACACGTCCGTGAAAAACGTGCGTGATTTTCACGGACGTGTAAAAGAGGCCTAAGAGGAAGGAGAGTGCAGTTCCCTGTGACACCCTGATAGAGTCAGAGGTGTAACACACACAGTAAGATGGTCATCATATCCCTCTATATACAAGGTAATAGGTAATGTCCCACACAGAATGCTATACACAGTGTGATGGACCCTATAATGCTCTAATTACGGTATAATGGCTCCACAACTCCAGACACACAGTATGATGTCACCATAGCCCCATATACAGAGTATGATGTCTCCAACAGGTCTACACACACACACACACACACACACACACTATGATGGCCTTCGCAGTACATTACCACATACGATACCACCAGAGCCCTCCTTGACTGCTGGGTCCCACAATAAAAAGCTTATACTCATCCAGTCCTGGTTCCCCATCCACTGTGGCCTCCATATCCTTATGTAGTCTGTATAACAACTGGCCAACCCCTGCATGGTGCCGGATACATCCCAGCACAAGCCGGTAGCAGCCTGTGGCCTACCAGGGTAAATGGTGAAGCAGTGAGCTGACGGCTTGCTTCTGCACTACTGCTCTTAACAATATCGGTGTCCTGGGGCTGTTGATGCCGCTAATAGTGTTGCAGTTGATGTGGCCCAATGAAGCAAATTTTTTTGTGTAGATCGAATGTACAAAATCTTATATTATATATTAATTCTAGCATATTCTATTTCTTTATTACATTCTAGGAAAGTCTGCGGTGATAATATTGTGTACACTCTTAACAACATCAGTAATAAGGGTGGCAGACACTGATGACTGGCTTCTCAGACATAGGGAAGCAGTGGTGACAGCTCTGTACACAGACCTTCAGACAGCAAATTGTCAGCATTCTTAGCACTGCACTGAGAGAGCTACAGGAAAGGTGTTGTTTTCAGATTCTTCCTATAAGTGAGGACATGATACTGATGTAGCATTTTGGCTCGATCCCAAATGACACTCTGGTAAAGAAATGGTATTTAGTACCACTTGAATCCAGGAGCATTGTTATCTTTGAACCTGTTTTGTAAGTGATGATGGCACATTTCTGTACATTTTCTAATGCTCCTTTAGTTAAACTCTGAGGTTAATGTTAGGTCAACAGTTGCGATTTCTGTCACATTAAATACTAAAATTGATAAATCTGTGATTTTAGGCAACATAATCAGCTTGCTTTAAAATGGATTTTTTCCAAAGTAAAAGAAATCTGTCATTAGGTTTTTCTACCCTGAGAGCAGCATGATGTAGAGGCTTAATTCCTGATTTTAGCGTCGTATCACTTATTGGGCTGCTTGCTGTAGTTTTGCTAAAATCCCTTTTTTACCTGCTGTAGATCTACCAGTTTTATGATTGTAACCCCGCCCATATAATTGATTGGCAACTTTCTGTGTACACTGTGCATAGGCATAAAGCTGCCAATCAGTGTTTGCGGCAGAGTTTTACAGAGGACATGAATATAGAGTAGTACATGGGAACAGGTTTACTAGTCCTGTAGTGATTATCTCCTAAAGATAAAATAGTGATTTTATAAAATCAATGTCTGTCTCTACATATACCTATATATACTATATATATACTGCCTCAGATTAGATTGCAAAAACCTAGTGACAGATTCCCTTTAATAATTGTACTATTGATTTTTCAACACACAATATTTTATTAATTTTATTCTGTGTTTGGCTTTCCTGTAGACTTCCATTTTTTTGCCCTTGACAAAGACATTATTTCAGTGTTTTCCTGATTACTGTTCTTGTTTTTCCTCACTGCCTCCGGCTATAGCTGTCCTACCATAAGTCCCTGGAGAAGTGTCACCTTTATCTGCATCATACACAAGAACACTATAGGAATAGACATTTCCATGTTCAGAGTAACATAAATTCTGGATGATGCTGTTTAATGGCTTTGAAAGTATAAAAACGTTTATAATGCATTTTGGAATTTATATTTACAATTATTACCATTTTTTTTGTTTTATAAAACGCACTGGATTATAAAATGCACCCCAAATATAGAGAAAATAAAAAAGGAAAAAAAATGGGGTCTGTCTTCTAATCAGGTGGTGTCTTAGCAGAGAGGGGAAGCAGCGGTGGTGGAGTGAGGGTCACAGGAGGCAGGGGCGATCGTGGACCAGGGCGATGCTGCGAGCGGTGCGGCAGGTGTCTCAGATGCTCGTCAGCGCTGTGAGGCAGAGACAACATCCAAGAACTGTCAGTGGTGCGGGCTTCAAAGAAACGGCGCCCAGAGATCTCAACTGCGCATGCGCCACCACCAGGCGCCATTTTCCTTAAGTCTGCTGCTGGGACATCAATGGGCCGGAGGTGGTGCATGTGCAGATGAGATTTTGAGCCAGGAGCTCCATTTGCGCATGCGCCAACTCCGGGTGCCATAATTTGTAGCCTGCACCACCGAAGTCTTCAGGATGGCCTCTGCCTCACCGTCCACTGCACAGAGCAGCGCCGCTCACTGCACAGTGCCCGCAGCACAGCACCTACAGCACACAGCCCGCAGCATCATCCCTGCCTCCTATCACCATTCTCCATCTCCCAGTAAGTTACATTCGGATTATAAGATGCACCCCTCATTTTCCTCCCAACTTTTTGGGAGGAAAAATGGGTCATCCAATCCAAAAAATACGGTATGTTAATTTTGTACCCTGCATTCAGAACCTTCAAGGCATCATTATGCTTTTATATTTTTAATTAAATTTAATTTTAACCAATAAATACAAGTAAGTAATGAGTTAATAGAAAAAGAAAACCATCCTATATTATATATATTTTTTTACTATAAAGTTGTTATGCAGCATTATGATAAAATGGCCATGAGGCTTTATGGAACTTTCATCCAATGTTTCATTGTGCTGTCTAAAGGGGGCTTTACAGGCTATGACATCGCTAATGCAAACTCGTTGGGGTCACGGAATTGGTGACGCACATCCGGTCGCATTAGCGATGCCGTTGCGTGTGACACTGATGAGCGATTTTGCATCGTTGCAAAAACGTGCAAAATCGCTCATCGGTGACATGGGGGTCCATTCTCAAAAATCGTTACTGCAGCAGTAACGAGATTGTTCCTCGTTCCTGCGGCAGCACACATCGCTCCGTGTGACACCGCAGGAACGAGGAAGCTCTCCTTACCTGCCTCCCTGCCGCTATGCGGAAGAAAGGAGGTGGGCGGGATGTTACGTCCCGCTCAGCTCCGCCCCTCCGCTTCTATTGGGCGGCCGCTCAGAGACGTCGCTGTGACGCCGCACGGACCGCCCCCTTAGAAAGGAGGCGGTTCGCTGGTCACAGCGATGTCGCCGGGCAGGTAAGTATGTGTGACGGGTCTGGGCAATGTTGTGCGGCACGGGCAGCGATTTTCCTTGCCGCGCAACAGATGGGGGCTGGTACCCACACTAGCGATATCGGGACCGATATCGCAGTGTGTAAAGCCCGCTTCAGTCCAGTCTTATACTTTCTGTTGTATTCAGCTGTGACATGGACATTAGAAGCAGTGTACTGACTCATACCCTATTTGTATGGAAGTATTATCTAAGGCTCCTTTCACACTTGCGTTGAACGGCATCCATTGCTATGCGCCGCCTTGAGGAATTACGGTAACCCTTGCAGGAAACCATTTTATTCCTCATAGACTTCTATTAGCTACAGATAGCAACGGATGGCCCTGCGTCGCATCCGCCTGGCGGATGGAACGCTGCATGTAGCGTTTTTCTCCGCTTGGCGGAGTGTCAAAAAAACGCAACCTTCAGGATTCCGTTGGCGTCTGTTATTTTTATAATGGACACCTATGGTGGCGGATTCCATTAGAATCCGTCATTTGACGGATTCCGTTATTGCAACTGTCTTTACAGAACTGTGCATGCCCAGATGTGTAAAGTCAAGGAAAAAACCTATAACGGATTGCGTTATTTTGTACGATCCGTTGCATCCGTTGTGCCACAATGTGCAACGCATCCGTTGCATCCGTCACACAACGCAATGCTACACATCCCGTCCAACGCAAGTGTGAAATTGGCCTAAACATGCTCTAATCTGGGCAAAAGTAGTTGCGAAGGGAGGGGGAGGAGGTGATCTGTGACCATCATCTACTGCGAATGATGTTTTTTTGCTAACTACCTTATATACTGTTGTCACTTTTCTTTGCATGTCTATCCATAAGGGTTCGCTCACATTAGCGTATAAAATGGATGAGTGCACTGCGAGAAAAAATGGCATTGCACTCGGACATACATTATTCAATTAGGCAGTGTCTATTTGCGATTTTTTTTCTCATCTGTATTTGGCCTGAAAAATAAATTGCAGCATATGGTGGCATAAAATGGTCGAGCTTCGCCAAGGCAAGTCGATGGGTGCGAGAAGAAACATGGACGGTATGCAGACCATGAGTATGCCTTCTATTTTTTACGGATACATTACCATTCTGTAGCATAGAACACTGCAAATGGTCCTGCAAATGATTGTAGAATAATAGCTACTGAAAAAAAACCCGCATTGCATACAGATGGTATACAGATGCTAGGAGAGAAAATAATCGCACGCTCGCATAGCACTCACGTGACAAACGGATACCAAATGGATTTCACTCATCCAACTTTTCTGGAAGAAAATTGGACTGATTTTTCTACGCAGATGTGAGCGAACCCTAATGATAATGAGAATGCTGAAAAGTCTCCTGCACAGAACAGGAAGTATGAGACTAGTGTTAAGGTGGTGTCACACACAGCGACGACGACAACGACGTCGCTGCTACGTCACCATTTTCTGTGACGTTGCAGCGACGTCCCGTCGCTGTCTCTGTGTGTGACATCCAGCAACGACCTGGCCCCTGCTGTGAGGTCGCCGGTCGTTGCTGAATGTCCAGCTTCATTTTTTGGTCGTCATTCTCCCGCTGTGACACACACATCTCTGTGTGTGACAGCGAGAGAGCGACGAAATGAAGCGAGCAGGGAGCAGGAGCCGGCGTCTGGCAGCTGCGGTAAGCTGTAACCAGCGTAAACATCGGGTAACCAAGGGAAGACCTTTCCCTGTTTACCCGATATTTACCTTCGTTACCAGCCTCCGCCGCTCTTGCTGCTAGTGCCGGCTCCTGCTCTGTGCACATGTAGCTGCAGTACACATCGGGTAATTAACCCTATGTGTACTGTAGCTAGGAGAGCAAGGAGCCAGCGCTAAGCAGTGTGCGCGGCTCCCTGCTCTCTGCACTGTGACATGTAGCTGCAGTACACATCGGGTAATTAACCCTATGTGTACTGTAGCTAGGAGAGCAAGGAGCCAGCGCTAAGCAGTGTGCGCGGCTCCCTGCTCTCTGCACATGTAGCGCCGTTATGATCGCTGCTGCGTCGCTGTGTTTGACAGCTAAGCAGCGATCATAACAGCGACTTACAAGGTCGCTGGTACATCCCAGAAAATGGTGACGTAACAGCGATGTCGTTGTCGCTGTCGCTATGTGTGAACCCAGCTTTAGGCTTAGCAGCAGTGTAAATAATTCCTATATTTCTGAATTGCTTTAATATACAGTAGATACTATTAACACTAGAACTACTGGACTCGTGACACCTATATAGAAATACATGGTGCAAAGTAGTCAAAATGACTACTTCAGTAGTTCTAGTGTTAAAAGCAGGCATTATCACATAATAAAATACTAAAATTACAGTTAAAGGGAACCTATCAGGTGCAATATACACCCAGAATCATGAGCAGGTCTGAGTGCATAGTGCTAATCCCTGCCTAACCTTCCCTGCATCTGGTAGCAAACATAAAGAGATCTTAAGAAAAAGTCTAGTTCTAGGTGCATATTGCACTTGACAGGTTCACTTTAACACAAAAGTCTGATATAAACAATAGGCCATTTTCTGAAAGAAAAAAAATCCCAAAACATTCCATTAAAAGGCACCAACATCTTTATTTTGCTTTCTTACATGGACGAGGTATGAAATGCCCTGCAGCTTGGTGAAAGTTGGTCCTGAGACCCCCACCGATTGCTCAAAGCACTTGTCTTAAGGGTGCTTTACACGCTGCGACATCGCTAACGATATATCGTCGGGGTCACATTGTTAGTGGCGCTCATACGGCGCCGGTAGCGACATTGCAGTGTGTGATACCAATGTGTGACGATCAACGAGCGCAAAAACGTGAAAAATCATTGCTCGTTGACACGTCGTTCATTTCCTTAATATCGTTGCTGCTGCAGGTACGATGTTGTTCGTCGTTCCTGCGGCAGCACACATCGCTATGTGTGACACTGCAGGACCGGCGAACATCTCCTTACCTGCGTCCACCGGCAATGAGGAAGGAAGGAGGTGGGCGGCATGTTCCAGCCGCTCATCTCTGCCCCTCCTCTGCTATTGGACGGCTGCAGTGTGACGTCGCTGTGACGCTGCATGAACCGCCCCCTCAGAAAGGAGGCGGATCGCCGGCCAGAGCAACGTCGCAGGGAAGGTAAGTCCGTTTGACGGGTGCTAGCGATGTTGTGCGCCACGGGCAGCGATTTGCCCGTGTCGCACAACCGACGGGGGCGGGTACGCTCGCTAGCGATATCGGTACCGATATCGCAGCGTGTAAAGTACCCTTTAGGGAGCAATAGCAGTGTGTTCCTGCATAAGTGCACACACTGTCTGGTCACAGCTGATACTGTTATTTGCACTTATATTTGATGTTGGGAAAGGTAACCAGTACAATGGATACACCGGACACATCTAACCAAAGGCTGTCCTGTGTATATTTACTTGTCTGTCTACAACTCTGAGTATACAATACTTTATTCTCACTGTTCCCAAATGAAGACAAACATTTATAATCCCATATGGCTGAATCTACCAAATGCACTTATGTAGCTAATCTCCACACATGGTAACATTAAGTGCTTTGGAACCGGCGATTTTTCATTTTTGCGTTTTCGTTTTTTCCTCCCCTTATTCCAAGAACCATAACTTTTTTATTCTTCCTTTGATATAGCCATGTGAATTGCTGTTTTTTTGCCAGAGTTGTACTTTTCAATGACACTATCCATTTTATCATATGATGTAATGGTAAGCGAGAAAAAAAATTCAAGTGTGTCAAAAAAAGCAAAAAAGTGAAATTCTGCAATTGTTTTTTTTTTTTAATTTACAGAGTTAATTTTACCATAAAACTGTCCTGGCAGTAAGATTCTCCAGGTCAGTACGATTATCTAGATGCTAAAAATGTGTATTTTTTTTTGTGGTGAAAAAAAATTCTGAAACTTTTGAAAAACCCAACTTACTTGTGTCGCATCTTTCCGAGAGCCAAAACGTTTTATATTTTTGGGACATAGAGCTGTGTAAGGTATTGTTTTTTGCGCCCAGAGCTGATGATTTTATTGATATTATCTAGGGATATATATGATGTTTTGATCGCCTGTTATATAAAAGGGGAGAGTAGACTCTGCATATGAATGATGCGCACACAATATATGTATAATTAAAGAGGTGGTTCACTACTCTGCAACAGTGGCCACATACCTGTAAAACTGATAGGGAAGGCTTTTTCTAAATACCTTCTTCAGCCAATTCTGCGTCTGAGCGAGGCTATTGCAGTTCGTTCATCCCCATACAGTGACCCCCAGGCTCTGTGACCTCTGAGATCCGGTGATGTCACGTCAACTTCCAGTTGACCCGACATCACGGAGGCCGGCCCCAGTCTTCCTGAGTGACTTGGCTATGGTCGGAGTTTCACCGCTCATCACAGCCCAATATCTCACGTGATCTCTCCTTCACTGCAGAGCACTCAAGCAGGAGCGATGCTGCAGTGTGACACTGGGCTGTGATGAGCGGTGAAACCCTGCCCGCAGCCCAGTCACTCAGGAAGACTGGAGCCAGCCTCGGTGATGTCGGGTCAACTGGAAATTAACGTGACATCACTGGATCTCAGAGGTTACGGAGCCGGGGGGAGGTCACGCCATGGGGATGAGCGGACCGCAATAGCGCCACTCACAGGTAGAATTGGCTGAACAAGGTATTTAGAAAAAGTCTTCCCTAGCAGTTTTACAGAGATGTGGCCACTATTGCAGAGTAGTGAACCACCCCTTTAAATACCAACTTTATAGTTCGTCATGTGTCGTAAGGGGGTTAAAACAATAATAAACTAAAGACAACCTAATGTCTTCCAGATGTAGGGGCTTATTTAATCTATTCAGCCCTGCCGGCATACCAGAGTGGAAAAGAACATATTTTAAGAAACTTTGAATCTACAAGTGAACTGACTGGCAAAGACACACAAGACTCAGTTTAGAAGAACTGAGTCTGCAGTTTGTGGGGGTTTGTTTAATTACAAGTTAACCTAAATATTACAAACAATATATTCCGGGACGTGGTATGCCAATCTTTACCTATTAACTGCTAGTACACTTGACAGTTGAGAGCACTCATATCCGGTTTGGCATGGGCTCTTCTTTTCTAGGAAGACAATTGCATTGTGAAAGTTAATAACCTCTTGTGCGTTTAGCCAAGCGTATGAGTTCACTGCGTTCTTTGGGCAAAGAGCTGGTAACAGACTGAGCTCGTGTCACATTTTTAAGATAGAGGGAGTGGTTAAATTATGCTTGGAATGCAGAATCCACACTGGCTGCAATGGTAAAAATCACTTTACACCAATAGGCAGCTGTCAGAGATACAGGTAATAAGTTATTGCAGGCAATGAATGGAAAAAGAAAAACAGCTAACAGAGAATGCAGCTAAAATGTTACCCTTCTCTATACAATTCTAATGAAACGATTGCTGTTTGTGTTTGTGTTGCATTGGAGTAAACTAGAATAGGAGATTAAAGTACACGGTTTTCTACAATCAACATTTCATGAGATCTGCAGCATCACTAAGAAAAATTCCTCCAAAAAGTCAGTATAGAATACATAGTTCCCACAAGACTAAACTCATTCTTCTCAACATAGTTAGGTCCACAAATATTTGGGCAGCTGCACAAATTTTGGCATTTTAGCTGTTTGCCAAAACATATTCAATATACAGTTATATAATATCAATATGGGCTTAAAGTGCAGACTCTCGGCTTTAATTTGAGAACATTAACAAATTGGAGTAAAGTTTAGGAATTACAGCTCCTTATATTCAGCTGCCTCTTTTTTCCAAAAGTCATTGAACAGTTATCAAAAAGCTCTTTTTAGCAATCCCCTTGCATCATCAATTAAGAAGGTAAAAGGTCTGTAGCTAATTCCAGGGTGTGGCATTTGCATTTGGAAGCTGTTGCTTTGAACTCACAACATACAGTCAAAGGAGCTCTCATTGGAAGAGAAACAGACCATCATTAGGATGAAAAAAAAGAAATCCATCAGGGAGACAGCAGAAATGTTAAGAGTGGCTAAAGCAACAGTTTGATACATTCTGCAAAAAAAAAAAAAGCGCATTTGTTACCTTGGGAACTCCAAAGGCCTGGACGTCCATGGAAGGCAAGAGTAGTGGATGATTGCAAAATGTTTTCTATGGTTAAAAAAATCTCCTTCACAACTTCCATCCAGAACACTCTGCAGGAAGGTGTTTCAGTATCTACCTGGCTTCCAATGGCACTAGTGTTGTGAATGTCAGTTGTGCTTTTGCCACTGTGAGGCTCCCTCTTGTGGCCAGGAATGGTTTGGACAGAGACCAGGTGTGTTGAGCAATGGGCGTTTCCATTGCTAACTCTCTGCCTATTTGAACTTTGGTCTGATAGCAGGCTATGCTGGATGTCAGTTGTTCTTTGTACACCAGCCTGCTTCTTCCTGCTCCAGACAACATCTACCCCAGATAAGTGCTTGGCTCTTTATTAGTTGTTTGGTTCTTTTACTCTTATCTGAGTTTGTCATTTACTGTGGTTGTTTTCAGTTTATTTGCATGCAGGGATCTTCCCTCTCAGTTGCTTAGCTGGGAAACTCCCTGCAGCTATGTTTGGAGTATTGCTCCTATTAGTCCATGTGTTTGTTGCTTCTTGAATTTGTAATTCTTCCTGCTTTCAGTTCATTGGTATGACAAGAGCGCCTGGCATAGGACGGAGTTCAGATCCAGCGATCTGAGCGCTTTTTGTACTATCAGGTTCTTGGATTTTTGGAGGGTTTTTCTCTGGCCACCATCAGTCCCTTTCCTATCCTGTCCTATTTAGTTAGTGGGGGCCTCACCTTTGCTAATCCTATCATCTATCTGTGTATTGTGTTTTCCTATATCACGGCAGTCTTTGAATGTGGGGGTCTTGCTATTCTTTATCTATTTTCTGAGGCAGAGAGTTATTCATCTTTCCTTCCTTTAGGATAGCTAGTTCTCCGGCTGAGTTCGCTGTGCACAGGATATTATTTCACCCCTCGGCTACTTCTAGTGTTGATGGTTAGTAAGAGGATGGCGGCCAGATTAGTTGCCAATGCTCTTGTCACCTTTTACCAATGATTTATGGTGGTCTTCCATGGTTCCGGATCATAACACACTAGGTCACTAGTGTTTGTTGATGATGTAACTGAAGACAAAAGCAGCCAAAGGAATTCTGAAGTGTACAGATCTGTACTTTGTGCTCAGATGCAACCAAATGCAGCCAGGATATGAAGGAAGGTATGGATGCCTGGCCTTGGAGGTTCTGCATTGCTTTGCTAGAAAGAGTCCATCCATGTGGATCATTTCGGGTAGGGTGACACTAACTGTTCTCTCCAGGATGGTGTCCATTACCTCTCAGCCGATCCCAGTCATAGAAGCAGTAGTGAGTGATACATTTGACACACAAGTTCTTTTGGAAAATATAACTAATAGTTTATTTTCCTTCTCGTTGTTATGACAGACATGGGCTCACTCCTGACAGTTCTGCGGTACTGTAACTTCGAGTATTCTCTCTTGGCTTAAACTCACTATCTTGGAACTAGTTTGCAAGCTGCCGGGCACCTGTCTCTTTTCCCCATCTTCATCACCGCTGTCTGATTCTTGTCCATAACGGCTCCCTGGACACTGTTGTTGATTTCCATGGTCCTGATTTGATCCCAGAAATGCGTCGACCTGTAAAATAAATTAAAATACTAATATTAATCAAGACTTCTTCGCATTGGTGGTAGCGCGGCAATAAATCCATTCTTTCTCCAGCATCTACTATATCTGACTAATACACATTGTTGGTACATTTACAGCACATAACACATTACTCTTTACATAACTATACACTTTACACTGTAGAGGCCTTGACCACCTTGTACAGTTGATTGGATGACGCTTCACAGTAGACATGGTCAATGACTCAAGACACACTGCAAAACCATCACAGGAGTGTTTAAGGCAAAGAAGTGGATTATTCTGAAATGGCTGAGTCAATTACCACCCCATGAGCATGCATTTCACATGCTTAAAACAAAGACCCAGAAACAAGCAACAACTGAGGTCAGCTGAAGTGAAGCCCTGGCAAAGCATCACAAAGGTGGATGGAAGCAACTATGGAAAGGCCATCAATATGATAGTGCGGGATGACTTCTTTAACTTTTAGTCCTGCTAATGAAACATTGCATGGTTCCTACTGAAATCATCAGACTGTCACTGTAATTCAAGAATATGCGAGCTCTCCTAAAGTGATAAGACTAGAAAAAAAGAAGCGCTGATAGGGTATTACCAGACGACAGGAGTAATATATAAAATATATACACTCACCTAATGTGGTTCTGAAAGTCACAACCACTGCCAAGCATAAGATAATGGCATCAGCCACAGCCCCACGTGGATAAGCATTCAAACAGGAGAAGAGAAGAGGTTAATGCCGCGCATCAGCCAAATGAAGATGTACAGTAGTTGATGAATAAATATCTTATTTCATAGGCCTACGCGTTTCGAGGTTGAAACCTCTTCCTCATGACCAGGACTCAGGACCAGGACTCCATGACTCAGGACCAGGACA
This sequence comes from Anomaloglossus baeobatrachus, assembly GCF_048569485.1. Classification (NCBI taxonomy): domain Eukaryota; kingdom Metazoa; phylum Chordata; class Amphibia; order Anura; family Aromobatidae; genus Anomaloglossus; species Anomaloglossus baeobatrachus. The sequence continues at coordinate 293,829,864 of NC_134356.1, read as the reverse complement.
TCAACAAAGCATCAAAAATGCTTTGTTGATGTCCTGGTCCTGAGGAAGAGGTTTCAACCTCGAAACGTGTAGACCTATGACATAAAAAAGATATCTATTCATCAACTACTCTACATCTTCATTTGGCTGATGCGCGGCGTTAACCCCTTCTCTTCTCCTGTTTGAAAGCTCTCCTAAAGTTAAAGACATTCTTTGTAACTGCTTTCCAAAGAGGGTTCATTATAAATGTGTATGTGATTACTGATAACATGCGTCTCAGTGATCCATGTGAAAACTGCAAGATTTCAGGATCTTTTTATATTAATAGTGATATGTAATATAAAAAACAACATTACCAAATTTAAAAACATATATTTAACATGAAAATGTGATTTAAACAATATGACATTTTTAGATGATGAGTTCCATTTAAGAGTTCTGATCACAGTTATTTCTTTTTACACTGGCATTTGTTTTAATTTTCGTGAGGTAATCTAAAGCCTGCTTTACACGTTGCAATTAGTTGTACAATCGCATTTGCGATGTGACACGCCCAGGTTGCATACGGGATCTTATGAGATTGCACGTAGGTCGTTCATTTGCTGTCACACGTGCGTTAGAAGTCTATGTTAAATTGATCAATTTTGTGTGCGATCTTTTAGATCATGTGTTCTGTGACGTATGCATTGGGCACCCTTTTTTTTTTTTTTTTTATTGACTTGCCAAGGTGGAGGTGACAGGAGCGGCGGTGTCTTCTGCAGCTCCGGGCACCTCCATGCAGCAGTGCTGGATGCGACGCTGGAGCATCCTGAATTCCGGCGGACATGGAGGGCTTTTTTGGGCTGATTAAAGTGGTTATCCAGGGTATATGTTTGTGTTTTTATTTCTAATAAATGATTTTTCGGGTGTGTGTGTTTATTTACTGTAATTTACAGATTAATCATGGAAGGTGTCTCATAGACGCTTAACATGATTAATCTAGGACTTATTGGCAGCTATGGGCTGCCAATAACTCCTTATTACCCTGATTTGCCAACGCACCAGGGCAAATCGGGAAGAGCCGGGTACAGTCCCAGAACTGTCGCATATAATGTATGCGGCAATTCTGGGCGGCTGTTGGCTGATATTGTTAGGCTGGGGGGCTCCCCATAACGTGGAGCTCCCCATCCTGAGAATACCAGCCTTCAGCCGTATGGCTGTATCTGGCTGGTTTTAAAATTGGGGGGGACCGCACGCCGGTTTTTTTAATTATTTAATTATTTATTTCACTGCACAGTATAGACACACCCACCGGCTGCTGTGATTGGGTGCAGTGTGACACCTGTCACTCAGCGTGGGGGCGTGTCTCACTGTAACCAATCATAGGCGCCGGTGGGCGGGGAAAGCAGGGAATACGAGATTGTTTAATGGGCGGCCGGCTTTTTCAAAACAGTAAAAGCCGCCGGAGCAGTGTGAATGCCGTGCAGCGCCGCGCCGGGGATCGGTGAGTATATGAGAGAGGTTGTAAGAGGGATAGACTGACATGGACAGAGAGAGAGGGACAGAGATAGTGACCGACTGACAGAGATTAGTGAATGACAGACATTGTGAGGCGCTTCAGAACGCAGCTTTTCAGCTGTACCATCACCCATTCCCTGTAGACTGTGAGCCCTCGCGGGCAGGGTCCTCTCTCCTCCTATACCAGTCTGTCTTGTACTGTTAATGATTGTTGTACGTATACCCTCTTTCACTTGTAAAGCGCCATGGAATAAATGGCGCTATAATAATAAATAATAATAAAATAATAATAACATTGAAAATAAAGAGATTGTAGAGTCAGAAATTATTGCTACTCACCCAAAGGTCATCAATATTAGGCCACCACCAATGTTTTAAAGAGCTAATAAATGGAGATGCTGGACGTTGGACCCCCAATTGTTTAAAGTTCATTACCTATAATGATAAATAAAAAAACAAAAAAAAAAGTTCATGACCAATAAATTCTGAAACTTCTGACCGGTCAACTTTAAGTCAATTTGCTTTTTACATTAAAGTACCACTCCTGTTTTGCTGTTTTTTCAGAGCTGCAGTGGTGCTTTAAAATCTAAGTCTATGTGCGCACGTTGCGCACTGTCACTGCAGAAATTTCTGCAGCGATTTGAACAGCACACGTGCGCTTCAAATCGCTGCAGAAAAAGTCCGTAATGAAAAAAAAAAGCCGATTCCATGCACTCTGACTGCAGCCCCTCCCATAGACAGAGCGGGGGGATGCATGCAGAGCGCAGGAAAGAAGTGACATGTCACTTCTTAGAACGCGCGCTTCGGGCAGCAGCCGAAGCGCTGCGCTCTAAGACGCCACGTGCGCACGGCTCCTGCATAATCTTAATAGATTATGCAGGGGATGCAGGACGCATGCAGTTACGCTGCGGTGCACATCGCAGCGTAACTGCATGTAAATACGCAACGTGCGCACATTGCCTAAGTCTCCTGCCCAGTCATGTACTTACCTTCTGGCAGCTTCACCTCTTACCAATACTGCTCAACTGCCACGGCACATAAGTCAGAAGTTAGATCACAAGGGCTCAATGCAAGTCTATGAGAGCAAGAATAAGGCCAAAATGAGGCTCTCATAGACTTACATTACTTGTGATCTCTGGTATTTTCCATGAAACACTGGAGCTGCTAGTTGCCAGAGCCCGATGGAATGGTGAAGCCACCGAACAATGAGTATATGACAGGGTTAAGGGGACTTAGCTTCAAAGCACCACCCCAGCGTTGCAATAAACAAATGCTGGTAGGCATCATCAGAAAATGACCTACAGGTTAATGTTTTTCTGTTAAATATTTTTTTTAAAATATTTTTAGTATTTTTTTTAAATGTATTTTTTATATTATGATCTGTATTTCAATTTCTGTTCTTTCAGGAAAACCACATGTAGATTAGCATCAATAGACTAACTCACACCCTGTGTTGTGTAATAAAAAAAAAAAAATCAACTGACCATGTCCAAAGGTAAGGTCATTGTGAAAGGAAAGAGAACAGGGTCAACTATGGAGTCAACTGTTGTGAATGGTGGATCATTTAATATCCTATGTATAGAAGTGCATTAGAGCAGTCCTGTTCCAATTTAGAAGGGACTGGGGTTAACAAGGGATTCAGTCGACGGTTGGGGAGAAGAAGACGCTTGTGATTTCCAACAATCTCCAAGACTTATACAAGTGTTCATTTATTTTCCACCCTAAAAGAATATTGGCACTCTGTTCATAAATGTAGTTCTTACTTGCATGATAAATAGCAGAATTAATAGCTATATAATAAATAAAAGATACCTCTTGTCACTACCCATTTTAGTAACACCACCTAACATTTCTTTGATTCAATGTGTTATTGTGAGACCTGTGTACCGCCCCTGCAGCAGTCGGACTGCTCGGATCTGGGGTTGCTGTGGCTCGAGGGTCCCCGGACCCGGGGCTCACGGCCAATCGAAAGTAAAAGGGGACTATTTACAGGGGATTAGTGTTTGTGACGCCACCCGTGGTTTGCGGTAAGGGGAGTACCGCTGCTGCCAATGAGAGTACCCGGGGGAGATGGAGTGGGAGTAGCCAGATGACGTTTCCTCCACGGGTAGGGGAGGCTCCGGGACTCTGGATGGTGGAGATGCAGGGAAGCGTGGTGCAGACTATGCGGCAGGCAGGACGCAGGGGGGGAGCAGCGTACTCACTCATGTCATGTGGATGTTGGTGCGACCATTAAGTAGACTCTGACACAGGAGTAAACCAAGTCTCTTGGTGCTGGTGCCACTCTAGGGCTCACGTCCGGGAATCCGTTCCCGTTGGTATTGCTGATGGTCCTGGGCCTGCCTCCATGCACTTGTGTTTAGACGTTTCTGAGTGGCCCCTCGGCCTGAAGCTGTCGGGGTCCTGCTCCCTATACTTAAATAGAGGAACTGTGCGCTCGATAGCTGACACTTGGGATTTCAGTGGGCCGCATGAATTGGAAAGCCCTATCCCCCTCGTTGTGTTGGTACCTTTGATCTCTGAGCTCTTGGGGAAAGTTCATAAAGAGACTATCCTCCACAGGTTAATTATCAGGTTGCGTAAAGCTACTCCCTGATTTAGTGTCCAGTACCCTGCCGTGCTCGGTACCAGTCCGGTTACTAGATTTTCCCGTGCCGACCGTTCTCCAAAACTAAGTCAGGGCACCTTTCTCCAATACCCTGCAAGCGGGTCTCCGACTCCTCCGGTCCCAAACCACCGTCTGCGACCCAACCAAAGTCCCCCAGGGAGCTACAACTCCCTCAGCTCCTCACTCTCTGAGGGGTACTACTGATCGGACTATAATCCCTCCCACCAGCCTGCCTGACCCCTAGGTGGGTGGCTCTTTTCCAGCTAGACTACTCATTGGTGTGCCTGGCAGGGTGTGGTGTGAGGTGTGACTAGGATTTGAATGCTGATGGAAGCAATACCAATAGTTAGGATCCCAGAACCATGGAGGGTGAGTTCTGCTCCATAAGAAAAAGAAGTGCAGTTCCCTGTGACACCCTGATAAGATCAGGGGCGTCACACCTGCCATGCTCTGAGAATTGGTAGGCCTGAGGACATTAACCCTTTCCTTTTCTTTGGTTCGATCAAAGCTATTGGTAAAACATGGTCGCTGCAAAGTGGATCAAGTTGGTTGAGGTGCATGAAGAGGACTTGAGCGCTTTCATTCTTTGCTTGAACAGAAAATACAACCTTGTATTTTTAAAAATATCCAGTTAGCTTTTTATTTTTGCACATTCTGGTACACAGATCATTATTTGCATATCGCTATATATGCAATTAATATTACATTGAGCACTTATGATATTGTTTATAATATTTCTGAAAGCCAATGACCTTACACAACAAATCTGAATTTAGCCAAGATGCTAACTGGACCTTTCAGGATTCCAATCTTCCTGTGATGTAGCTTTTCAGAACTCTTCTTTCAGATTCCTTGCCTGCTCTAGATCAAGTTTTCCATACATAACCCCAAATGGGTTAATATAGCGACAGTTGGCCGGCCTATTATTTTACACATTTCTCCTTACGACGCAGTAATGTAATCTAAAGGTACCGTCACACTAAGCAACATCGCTAGCAACATCGCTGCTGAGGCACAACTTGCTAGTGATGTTGCTGTGTGTGACATCCAGCAACAACCTGGCCCCTGCTGTGAGGTCGTTGGTTGTTGCTGAATGTCCTGGGCCATTTTTTAGTTGTTGCTCTCCTGCTGTGAAGCACAGATCGCTGTGTGTGTGACAGCGAGAGAGCAACAACTGAATGTGCAGGCAGCAGGAGCCGACTTCTGCAGACGCTGGTAAACAGCTGGTAACCAAGAAGCCCTTACCTTGGTTACCCGATATTTACCTTCGTTACCAGCGTCCGCCGCTCTCATGCTGTCAGTGCCGGCTCCTGCTCTTGCTCTGTGCACATGTAGCAGAGTACACATCAGGTAATTAACCCCATGTGTACTGTAGCTAGGAGAGCAGGGAGCCAGCGCTAAGCAGTGTGCGCGGCTCCCTGCTCTCTGCACATGTAGCTGCAGTACACATCGGGTAATTAACCCAATGTGTACTGTGGCTAGGTGTGCAGGGAGCCAGCACTAAGCGGTGTGCGCTGGTAACCAAGGTAAATATCGGGTTGGTTACCCGATATTTACCTTAGTTACCAAGCGCAGCATGCTTCCACGTGTAGCGACGCTCCAGCGATCCCTGCCAGGTCAGGTTGCTGGTGGGATCGCTGGAGCGTCGCTTAATGTGACATCTCACCAGCGACCTCCTAGCAACTTACCAGCGATCCCTATCATGTTGTATCGTTGTTGGGATCACTGGTAAGTTGTTTAGTGTGACTGGGCCTTAATACAATTGTGTGGTGGTTAGTCACTAGTATCAACTGTCCTGAGTATGTAGAAAACACAGGTAGAGCATCAAACACAATCAATAATATCAAAAAGTTCACTTAGGTTTTCTATATTATGTGTAATATTGTAAGCTAATCGTCCTAATGTGAGAGATAACCCACATTTCTTTTGGTACAAAAAATAGTACCCTAGCCTTAGCTTCCACTAGCTATTCCTTCACTAACATATGTGTTGGCATGTTCTCATAAGACTGGCTGATGGTGGGCAAAGGTGCATGTTTCCCTGGCTCCCTCAGGTGGCTAGTGATAAGCTTGATGTCCACAAACAACGTACACTCTAGAAGTTAGTTGGTATTCTATCCCATTAGTTATCACATCAACCAGATTCATAAGGTGAGTAGAAATGTGAGGTAAACATGGGCCTGTCCGCTTGAAAATGCCAGGACTGAATCTCTGTCCCAGTCCAGCTCTGAATACCAGTCTTCCACCATAACCTTAGGCCCGAACTATACATGTCACATTAACAATTTAACTGGATTGCTGCTTAAAATGGAACTTGTACAGCCCATCCTTGCCACAAATTAGTGCCAGCCACTCAGTGTATCATTAGCACTTTCCTATGCTGCTTTTTCTCTTAGGCTAGTTTCACATATCAGTTTTTGGCATCAGGCACAATCCGGCGTGTGCCTGATGCAATGGATCCGGCGCAGAATATGAAAAAACGGATGCGCCAGATCCTTTTTTTTTTTTTGACAGATCCGGTAATCCTGATCCGTAAAAAAACGGATTCGGCGCATCCGTTTTTGCATCCGTTTTTTGCTGGATCCATTTTTTTACAATACATTGGAGCATGCTCAGTTTAAAAAACGGATCCGGTGGCTGCATCCGTTTTTTTGCCGCATTACGCCGGATTTGGCGTCCATACGCTTCCATTGTAAATCACGCCGTATCGGCGCAATGCGTTTTTTTGTCAGAAAACGTTACAAGAGACATTCCATCCGGCCGCATTAGCCAATTACGACGGATCCGTGAAAAGCTGGATGCAACGCATGGCCATCAGGCACAATCCGGCGCTAATACAAATCAATGGGGATAAAACGGATCCGGCGCCGGATCCGTTTTATCCGTTTTTTTCTGGATTGCGCCTGATGGAAAAAAACTGATGTGTGAAAGTAGCCTTACTAGATTATTAATGGTATAACACATGTGGCTTTATGGTATAGCCATGTAAAAGGATAAATTGCCAGCAATATTTGATTGCACAAGGTTTGACTCTTGGCACTGTAAAGCTATGTTCACATGCAACATTTTTGCTGCGCTTTTTTTTTTCATCCAAAACCTGTTCTCTTTGCAGTAAAAATGCCTGATTTGTGGCAGTTTTGGAGCATTGTCTGAGAAACTTTTGCAGCATTTTTTTTAAACTATTTTCAGCTTTTGTGAGTGCAGATTACATGTCTGCTTTATCTACAGTACATGTTTGATAAAGTTAGTTTTATTTACCAAAAATGTTTCCAAAAATGCAGCAAAACTGCAAAAAATGCTGCATGTGCACATAGCCTTACTCACTGTCCTTTCTCCAGCACAAGACCGCCTCCCTTTACCGTAGTCCATGCCGGGTTTCTTAGGTAGTTTGGTGAACTCATCATAGGCAGAGTTTAGGTGGCTGAATATTAAGTAGCATTGTTCATGGTTGGCTAACGTTTGTCAGGAGAGTCATCTACTTCATTTGGCTCACCTCCAGCTTGGTTTCTATTGTCTCCTATGCTGCTACTGACTTCCATGTAACAGCAAGTCTTATTTCCAATCTCAAACTAGTTTGTCAGTTTTAGGCTATGTGCGCACTAGAGCTTTTTACCTGCGGATTTACCCGTGGATTTGCCGCGGAAATTTCTTGAGAAATGTCTGCAATCTTTGTGCAGACATTTCCCATGAAATTCTATGAGAAAAAAAAATTGCTGTGCGCACTGTGCGGATTTTTCTCAAGAAAATTTCTTGAGAAAATTTTCTCGAGAAACTTTCTTGAGAAAATGTGCATGTCCATTAATTTCCGCAGGTACCGGGGGTATTCCGGGGGTATTCCGCAGGTAGCAATGATGTGCGGTATACCCCCGGAATAGCTGCGAATTACCTGCGGGAATGTTCCTTCCTTTCGTGCGGATTGCAGGGAAGTGATGTCAGACCGGATGAGGAAGTGCCGACATTTTCTATTGAAAATGGCGTGGTACAACAGAATGACGCTAGATGTAAGAAGATTAATCGAATTGGTAAGTATATGCACCCAAACACACACTGACACTTATTAAAGAAAAAAAAAAAAACGTGTGCTCCGCTGTTTTTTTTCCCCGCCCGACCAAAGTAAACACACAGCGGGTGGCTGGTATTCACAGGCTGGGGAGGACGAGGGCTATGGCTTTTTCCCCCCTCCT